>NW_027102823.1:900000-1180000 GCF_036373705.1 Amia ocellicauda
CCTGGTATTTCCAGGAGGTCACCCATCCAAGTACTGACCAGGCCCTGCCCCGTTTAGAATCCGAGATATGACGAGATCGGGCACATTCAGGACGGTGCGGCCGCAAGCCGAGAGGCCTGGCTGCATGATGTCTCTTAAAGGCTGGAGGGTATTGACGGAACTTTCAGCAAAATAAAAAAGAAAAAAGAAAAATGGAGGGAAAAATATCAGTGCAGCAAAGGTTGTTGAAAGTAGCCGGGTACCTGTACAATTCTTCAATTTTATCTCCTCCAGACAGAAAGAGAGTATTAAGAGCTACGAGGAAGTTACCCAGGAGACATAAAAACCTTGCTGCACCTGATATTTCCAGGAGGTCACCCATCCAAGTACTGACCAGGCCCTGCACCGTTTAGTTTCCGAGATCTGACGATATCGGGCGCGTTCAGGACGGTGTGGCCGCAAGCCAAGAGGCCTGCCTGCATGATGTCTCTTAAAGGCTGGCGGGTATTGACGGAACTTCCAGCAAAAAAAAAAAAAGATAAATGAAGGGAAAAATACCAGTGCAGCAAAGGGTGTTGAAAGAAGCCGGGTATGTTTACAATACTTCAATTATATCTCCTCCAGACAGAAAGAGAGTATTATGAGCTACGATGAAGTTACCCAGGAGACGTAAGAAGCTTGCAGCACCTGGTATTTCCAGGAGGTCACCAATCCAAGTAATGACCAGGCCCTGCACCGTTTAGTTTCCGAGATCTTACGAGATCGGGCGCTTTCAGGACGGAGTGGCCGCAAGCCGAGAGGCCTTACTGCATGTTGTCTCTTAAAGGCTGGTGGGTATTGACGGAACTTCCAGAAAAAAGAAAAAGAAAAAAGAAAAACGGAGGGAAAAATATCAGTGCAGCAAAGGGTTTTGAAAGTTGCCGGGTATGTGTACATTTCTTCAAATGTATCTCTTCCAGACAGAAAGAGAGTATTAAGAGCTACGATTAAGTTACCCAGGAGACGTAAAAAGCTTGCAGTACCTGGTTTTTCCAGGAGGTCACCAATCCAAATACTGACCAGGCCATGCCACGTTTAAATTCCGAGATCTGACGAGATCGGGCACGTTCAGGACGGTATGGCTGCAAACCGTGAAGCCTGGCTGCATGATGTCTCTTAAAGTCTGGCGGGTATTGACAGAACATCCAAATAAAAAAATAAAAAAAAAAAAAAAAATGGAGGGACAAATATCACTGCAGCAAAGGGTGTTGAAAGAAGCCGGGTATGTGTACAATACTTCAATTATATATCCTCCAGACAGAAAGAGAGTATTAAGAGCTACGAGGAAGTTACCCAGGAGACATAAAAACCTTGCAGCACCTGGTATTTCCAGGAGGTCACCCATCCAAGTACTGACCAGGCCCTGCCCCGTTTAGCTTCCAAGATCTGACGAGATCGGGCGCGTTCAGGACGGTGTAGCCGCAAGCCAAGAGGCCTGGCTGCATGATGTCTCTTAAAGGCTGAAGGGTATTGACGGAACTTCCAACAAAAAAAAAAAAGAAAAATGAAGGGAAAAATACCAGTGCAGCAAAGGGTGTTGAAAAAAGCCGGGTATGTGTACAATATTTCAATTATATCTCCTCCAGACAGAAAGAGAGTATTAAGAGCTACGATGATGTTACACAGGAGACGTGAAAAGCTTGCAGCACCTGGTAATTCCAGGAGGTCACCCATCCAAGTGGTGACCAGGCCCTGCCCCTTTTAGCTTCCGAGATCTGACGAGATTGGGCGAGTTCAGGACGGTGTGGCCGCAAGCCAAGAGGCCTGGCTGCATGATGTATCTTAAAGGCTGGCGGGTATTGACGGAACTTCCAGCAAAAAAAAAAGAAAAAAAATAGAAAAATGGAGAGAAAAATATCAGTGCAGCAAAGGGTGTTGAAAGTAGCCAGGTACGTGTACAATTCATCAATAATATCTCCTCCAGATTGAAAGAGAGTACTAAGAGCTACGATGAAGTTTCCCAGGAGACTTAAAAAGCTTGCAGCACCTTCTAATTCCAGGAGGTCTCCCATCCAAGTACTGACCAGGCCCTGTCCCGTTTAGCTTCCAAAATCTGATGAGATCGGGCGCGTTCAGGACGGTATGGCTGCAAACTGAGAAGCCTGGCTGCATGATGTCTCTAAAAGGCTGGCGGGTATTGACGGACCTTCCAGCAAAAAAAAAAGAAAAAAGAAAAATGGAGGGAAAAATATCAGTGCAGCAAAGGGTGTTGAAAGTAGCCGGGTACGTGTACAATTTTTCAATTATATCTCCTCCAGACAGAAAGACAGTATTAAGAGCTACAATGAAGTTACCCATGAGATGTAAAAAGCTTGCAGCACGTGGTATTTCCTGGAGGTCACCCATCCAAGTACTGACCAGGCCCTGACCCGTTTAGTTTCCGAGATCTGACGAGATCGGGGGCGTTCAGGACGGTGTGGCTGCAAGTCGGAAGGACTGGCTGCATGATGTCTCTTAATGGCTGGCGGGTATTTACGTAACTTCCAGCAAAAAACAAAAGAAAAAAGAAAAATGGAGGGAAAAATATCAGTGCAGCAAAGGGTGTTGAAAGTAGCCGGGTACTTGTACAATTCTTCAATTATATCTCCCCCAGACAGAAAGAGAGTATTAAGAGTTACGATGAACATACCCAGGAGACGTAAGAAGCTTGCAGCACCTGGTATTTTCAGGAGGTCTCACATTCAAGTAATGACCAGGCCCTGACCCGTTTAGTTTCCGAGATCTGACGAGATCGGGGGCGTTCAGGACGGTGTGGCTGCAAGTCGAAAGGCCTGGCTGCATGATGTCTCTTAATGGCAGGCGGGTATTGACGGAATTTCCTGCAAAAAAAGAAAAATGGAGGGAAACATAACAGTGCAGCAAAGGGTATTGAAAGTAGCTGGGTACGTGTAAAATTCTTCAATTATATCTCCTCCAAACTGAAAGAGAGTATTAAGAGCTACGAGGAAGTTTCCCAGGAGACGTGAAAAGCTTGCAGCACCTGGTATTTCCAGGAGGTCACCTATCCAAGTACTGACCAGGCCCTGCCCCGTTTAGCTTCCGAGATCTGACGAGATCGGGCGCGTTCAGGATGGTGTGGCCGCAAGCGAAGAGGCCTGGCTGCATGATGTCTCTTAAAGACTGGTGGGTATTGACGGAACTTCCAACAAAAAAAAAAAAAGAAAAATGATGGGAAAAATACCAGTGCAGCAAAGGGTGTTGAAAGAAGCCGGGTATGTGTACAATACTTCAATTATATCTCCTCCAGACAGAAAGAGATTATTAAGAGCTACGATGAAGTTACCCAGGAGACGTAAAAAGCTTGCAGCACCAGGTATTTCCAGGAGGTCTCCCATCCAAGTACTGACCAGGCCCTGCCCCATTTAGCTTCCGAGATCTGACGAGATCAGGCGCGTTCAGGACGGTGTGGCCGCAAGCAAAGATTCCTGGCTGCATGATGTCTCTTAAAGGGTGGAGGGTATTGACGGAACTTCCAGCAAAAAAAGAAAAAAAAAAAACAATGGAGGTAAAAATATCAGTGCAGCAAAGGGTGTTGAAAGTAGCCGGGTACGTGTACAATTCTTCAATTATATCTCCTCCAGACAGAAAGAGAGTATTAAGAGCTAAGATGAAGTTTCCCAGGAGACGTAAAAAGCTTGCTGCACCTGGTATTTCCAGGAGGTCACCTATCCAAGTACTGACCAGGCCCTGCCCCGTTTAGCTTCCGAGATCTGACGAGATCGGGCGCGTTCAGGACGGTGTGGCCGCAAGCCAATAAGATTGGCTGCATGATGTCTCTTAATGGCTGGCGGGTATTGACGGAACTTCCAACATAAAAAAAAAAGAAATATGATGGGAAAAATACCAGTGCAGTAAAGGGTGTTGAAAGAAGCCATGTATGTGTACAATACTTCAATTATATCTCCTCCAGACAGAAAGAGAGTATTAAGAGCTACGATGAAGTTACCCTGGAGATGTAAAAAGCTTGCAGCACCTGGTATTTCCAGGAGGTCACCCATCCAAGTACTGACCAGGCCCTGCCCCGTTTAGCTTCCGAGATCTGACGAGATTGGGCGCGTTCAGGGCGGTGTGGCCGCAAACCAAGAGGCCTGCCTGCATGATGTCTCTTAAAGGCTGGCGGGTATTGACGGAACTTCCAGTATAAAAAAAAAAAAAAAAAGAAAAACGGAGGGAACAATTTCAGTGCAGCAAAGGGTGTTGAAAGTAGCCGGGTACGTGTTCAATACTTCAATTATATCTCCTCCAGACAGAAAGAGAGTATTAAGAGCTACGATGAAGTTACCCAGGAGACGAAAGAGCTTGCAGCACCTGGTATTTCCAGGAGATCACCCATCCAAGTAGTAACCAGGCCCTGCCCCATTCAGCTTCCGAGATCTGACGAGATCGGGCGCGTTCAGGACGGTGTGGCCGCAAGCCGAGAGTCCTGCCTGCATGATGTCTCTTAAAGGCTGAAGGGTATTGACGGAACTTCCAGCAAAAAACAAAAGAAAAAAGAAAGAAAAATGGAGGGATAAATATCAGTGCAGCAAACGGTGTTGAAAGTAGCCGGGTACGTGTACAATACTTCATTTATATCTCCTCCAGACAGAAAGAGAGTATTAAGAGCTACGAGGAAGTTACCCAGGAGACGAAAAAGCTTGCAGCACCTGGTATTTCCAGGAGGTCTTCCATCCAAGTACTGAACAGGGCCTGCCCCGTTCGGCTTCCGAGATCTGATGAGATCGGGCGCGTTCAGGACAATGTGTCGGCATGCCAAGAGGCCTGGCTGCATGATGTCTCTTAAAGGCTGGCGGGTATTGACGGAATTTCTAGCAAAAAAAAATAAATTAAAAAAAATAGAAAAATGAAGGGAAAAATATTAGTTCTGGAAAGGGTTTTGAAAGTAGCCGGGTACGTGTACAATACTTCAATTATATCTTCTCCAGACAGAAAGAGAGTATTAAGAGCTACGATGAAGTTACCCAGGAGACGTAAAAAGCTTGCAGTACCTGGTTTTTCCAGGAGGTCACCAATCTAAATTCTGACCAGGCTCTGCCACTTTTTGCTTCCAAGATCTGACAAGATCGGGCGTGTTCAGGACGGTGTGGCCGCAAGCCAAAAAGCCTGGCTGCATGATGTCTCTTAAAGGCTGGCGGGTATTGACGGAAATTCCAACAAAAAAAAAAAAAGAAAAATGAAGGGAAAAATACCAGTGCAGCAAAGGGTGTTGAAAGAAGCCGGGTATGTGTACAATTCTTCAATTATATCTCCTGCAGACAGAAAGAGAGTATTAAGAGCTACGAGTAAGTTACTCAGGAGACGAAAAAGCTTCCAGCACCTGGTATTTCCAGGAGATCACTCATCCAAGTAGTGACCAGGCCCTGCCCCGTTTAGCTTCCGAGATCTGACGAGGTTGGGCGCGTTCAGGACGGTGTGGCCGCAAGCCGAGAGTCCTGGCTGCATGATGTCTCTTAAAGGCTGGAGGGTATTGACGGAACTTCCAGCAAAAAACAAAAGAAAAAAGAAAAATGGAGGGATAAATATCAGTGCAGCAAAGGTTGTTGAAAGTAGCCAGGTACGTGTACAATTCTTCAATAATATCTCCTCCAGACTGAAAGAGAGTATTAAGAGCTACGATGAAGTGACCCAGGAGACGAAAAAGCTTGCAGCACCTGGTATTTCCAAGAGCTCACCCATCCAAGTACTGACCAGGCCCTGCTCCGTTTGGCTTCCGAGATCCCACGAGATCGGGCGCGTTCAGGACGGTATGGCCGCAAGCCAAGAGGCCTGGTGCATGATGTCTCTTAAAGGCTGGAGGGTATTGACGGAACTTCCAGCAAAATAAAAAAGAAAAAAGAAAAATGGAGGGAAAAATATCAGTGCAGCAAAGGTTGTTGAAAGTAGCCGGGTACGTGTACAATACTTCTATTATATCTCTTCCAGACAGAAAGAGAGTATTAAGAGCTATGAGAAAGTTACCCAGGAGATATGATAACCTTGCAGCACCTGATATTTCCAGGAGGTCACCCATCCAAGTACTGACCAGGCCCTGCTCCGTTTAGCTTCCAAGATCTGACGAGATAAGGAGCGTTCAGGACGGTGCGGCCGCAAGCCAAGAGGCCTGGCTGCATGATGTCTCTTAAAGGCTGGCGGGTATTGACGGAACTTCCAGCAAAAAACAAAAGAAAAAAGAAAAATGGAGGGAAAAATATCAGTGCAGCAAACGGTGTTGAAAGTAGCCGGGTACGTGTACAATACTTCAATTATATCTCCTCCAGACAGAAAGAGAGTATTAAGAACTACAATGAAGTTACCCAGGAGACGTAAAAAGCTTGCAGCACCTTGTAATTCCAGGAGGTCACCCATCCAAGTGTTGACCAGGCCCTGCCCCGTTTAGTTTCCGAGATCTGATGAGATCGGGCACGTTCAGGACGGTGTGGCCGCAAACCAAGAGGCCTGCCTGCATAATGTCTCTTAAAGGCTGGCGGGTATTGACGGACCTTCCAGCAAAAAAAAAAAGAAAAATGGTGTGAAAAATATCAGTGCAGCAATGGGTGTTGAAAGTTGCCGGGTACATGTACATTTCTTCAATTGTATCTCCTCCAGAAAGAAAGAGAGTATTAAGAGCTACGATGAAGTTACCCAGGAGACGTAAAAAGCTAGCTGTACCTGGTTTTTCCAGGAGGTCACCAATCCAAATACTGACCAGGCCCTGCCACGTTTTGCATCCAAGATCTGACAAGATCGGGCACGTTCAGAACGGTGTGGCCGCAAGCCAAAAAGCGTGGCTGCATGATGTCTCTTAAAGGCTGGCGGGTATTGACGGAACTTCCAACAAAAAAAAAAAAAGAAAGATGAAGGGAAAAATACCAGTGCAGCAAAGGGTGTTGAAAGTTGCCGGGTACGTGTAAAATTCTTCAATTGTATCTCCTCCAGACAGAAAGAGAGTATTAAGAGCTAAGATGAAGTTTCCCAGGAGACGTAAAAAGCTTGCTGCACCTGGTATTTCCAGGAGGTCACCTATCCAAGTACTGACCAGGCCCTGCCCCGTTTAGCTTCCGAGATCTGACGAGATCGGGCGCGTTCAGGACGGTGTGGCCGCAAGCCAATAAGATTGGCTGCATGATGTCTCTTAATGGCTGGCGGGTATTGACGGAACTTCCAACATAAAAAAAAAAGAAATATGATGGGAAAAATACCAGTGCAGTAAAGGGTGTTGAAAGAAGCCATGTATGTGTACAATACTTCAATTATATCTCCTCCAGACAGAAAGAGAGTATTAAGAGCTACGATGAAGTTACCCTGGAGATGTAAAAAGCTTGCAGCACCTGGTATTTCCAGGAGGTCACCCATCCAAGTACTGACCAGGCCCTGCCCCGTTTAGCTTCCGAGATCTGACGAGATTGGGCGCGTTCAGGGCGGTGTGGCCGCAAACCAAGAGGCCTGCCTGCATGATGTCTCTTAAAGGCTGGCGGGTATTGACGGAACTTCCAGTATAAAAAAAAAAAAAAAAAGAAAAACGGAGGGAACAATTTCAGTGCAGCAAAGGGTGTTGAAAGTAGCCGGGTACGTGTTCAATACTTCAATTATATCTCCTCCAGACAGAAAGAGAGTATTAAGAGCTACGATGAAGTTACCCAGGAGACGAAAGAGCTTGCAGCACCTGGTATTTCCAGGAGATCACCCATCCAAGTAGTAACCAGGCCCTGCCCCATTCAGCTTCCGAGATCTGACGAGATCGGGCGCGTTCAGGACGGTGTGGCCGCAAGCCGAGAGTCCTGCCTGCATGATGTCTCTTAAAGGCTGAAGGGTATTGACGGAACTTCCAGCAAAAAACAAAAGAAAAAAGAAAGAAAAATGGAGGGATAAATATCAGTGCAGCAAACGGTGTTGAAAGTAGCCGGGTACGTGTACAATACTTCATTTATATCTCCTCCAGACAGAAAGAGAGTATTAAGAGCTACGAGGAAGTTACCCAGGAGACGAAAAAGCTTGCAGCACCTGGTATTTCCAGGAGGTCTTCCATCCAAGTACTGAACAGGGCCTGCCCCGTTCGGCTTCCGAGATCTGATGAGATCGGGCGCGTTCAGGACAATGTGTCGGCATGCCAAGAGGCCTGGCTGCATGATGTCTCTTAAAGGCTGGCGGGTATTGACGGAATTTCTAGCAAAAAAAAATAAATTAAAAAAAATAGAAAAATGAAGGGAAAAATATTAGTTCTGGAAAGGGTTTTGAAAGTAGCCGGGTACGTGTACAATACTTCAATTATATCTTCTCCAGACAGAAAGAGAGTATTAAGAGCTACGATGAAGTTACCCAGGAGACGTAAAAAGCTTGCAGTACCTGGTTTTTCCAGGAGGTCACCAATCTAAATTCTGACCAGGCTCTGCCACTTTTTGCTTCCAAGATCTGACAAGATCGGGCGTGTTCAGGACGGTGTGGCCGCAAGCCAAAAAGCCTGGCTGCATGATGTCTCTTAAAGGCTGGCGGGTATTGACGGAAATTCCAACAAAAAAAAAAAAAGAAAAATGAAGGGAAAAATACCAGTGCAGCAAAGGGTGTTGAAAGAAGCCGGGTATGTGTACAATTCTTCAATTATATCTCCTGCAGACAGAAAGAGAGTATTAAGAGCTACGAGTAAGTTACTCAGGAGACGAAAAAGCTTGCAGCACCTGGTATTTCCAGGAGGTCACCCATCCAAGTACTGACCAGGCCCTGCTCCGTTTAGCTTCTGAGATTTGGTGCATTCAGGACGTTGTGGCTGCAAGCCAAGAGGCCTGGCTGCATGATGTTAATTAAAGGCTGGAGGGTATTGACTGAACTGCCTGCAAAAAAAAAAAAGAAAAATGGAGGAAAAAATACCAGTGCAGCAAAGGGTGTTGAAAGTAGCCGGGTACGTGTACAATTCTTCAATTTTATCTCCTCCAGACAGAAAGAGAGAAATAAGAGCTACGATGAAGTTACCGAGGAGACGAAAAAGCTTGCAGCACCTGGTATTTCCTGGAGGTCACCCATCCAAGTACTGACAAGGCCCTGCTCCGTTTAGCTTCTGAGATTTGGTGCATTCAGGACGTTGTGGCTGCAAGCCAAGAGGCCTGGCTGCATGATGTTAATTAAAGGCTGGAGGGTATTGACTGAACTGCCTGCAAAAAAAAAAAAGAAAAATGGAGGAAAAAATACCAGTGCAGCAAAGGGTGTTGAAAGTAGCCGGGTACGTGTACAATTCTTCAATTATATCTCCTCCAGACAGAAAGAGAGTATTTAGAGCTACGATAAAGTTACCCAGGAGACGAAAAAGCTTGCAGCACCTGGTATTTCCTGGAGGTCACCCATCCAAGTACTGACAAGGCCCTGCCCCGTATAGCTTCCAAGATCTGACGAGATCGGGTACGTTCAGGACGGTGAGGCCGCAAGCCGAGAGGCCTGTCTGCATCATGTCTCTTAAAGGTTGGAGGGTATTGACGGAACTTCCAGCAAAAAATTAAAGAAAAAAGAAAAATAGAGGGAAAAATATCAGTGCAGCAAAGGGTGTTGAAAGTAGCCGGTTACGTGTACAATACTTCAATTATATATCCTCCAGACAGAAAGAGAGTATTAAGAGCTACGATAAGGTTACCCAGGAGACGAAAAACGCTTGCAGCACCTGGTATTACCAGGAGGTCACCCGTCCAAGTACTAACCAGGCCCTGCCCCATTTAGCTTCCGAGATCTGGCGAGAGTTGGCGCGTTCAGGACGGTGTGGCCGGAAACCAAGAGGCCTGCCTGCTTGATGTCTCTTAAAGGCTGGCGGGTATTGACGGAACTTCCAGCAAAGAAAAAAAAAAAAAAAAAGAAAAATGGAGGGAAAAATTTCAGTGCAGCAAAAGGTGTTGAAAGTAGCCGGGTACGTGTTCAATAGTTCAATTATATCTCCTCCAGACAGAAAGAGAGTATTAAGAGCTACGATGAAGTTACCCAGGAGACGAAAAAGCTTGCAGCACCTGGTATTTCCAGGAGATCACCCATCAAAGTAGTAACCAGGCCCTGCCCCGTTTAGCTTCCGAGATCTGACGAGATCAGGCGCGTTCAGGATGGTGTGGCCGCAAGCTGAGAGCCCTGGCTGCATGATGTCTCTTAAAGGCTGGAGGGTATTGACGGAACTTCCAGCTAAAAACAAAAGAAAAAAGAAAAATGGAGGGAAAAATATCAGTGCAGCAAAGGGTGTTAAAAGTAGCCAGGTATGTGTACAATTCTTCAATAAAATCTCCTCCAGACAGAAGGAGAATACTAAGAGCTACGAGGAAGTTGCCCAGGAGACGAAAAAGCTTGCAGCACCTGGTATTTCCAGGAGGTCAACCATCCAAGTACTGACCAGGCCCTGCCCCGTTTAGCTTCCGAGATCTGACGAGATCGGGCGCGTTCAGGACGGTGTGGCCGCAAGCCAAAAGGCCTGGCTGCATGATGTCTCTTAAAGGCTGGCGGGTATTGACGGAACTTCCAGCAAAAATAAAAAAAAATAAAAAAAGGAAAATGGAGGGAAAAATATCAGTGCAGCAAACGGTGTTGAAAGTAGCCGGGTACGTGTACAATATTTCAATTATATCTCCTCCAGACAGAAAGAGAGTATTAAGAGCTACGAGGAAGTTACCCAGGAGACATAAAAACCTTGCAGCACCTGATATTTCCAGGAGGTCACCCATCCAAGTACTGACCAGGCCCTGCACCGTTTCGCTTCCGAGATCTGACGAGATCGGGCACGTTCAGGACGGTGTGGCCGCAAGCCAAGAGGCCTGGCTGCATGATGTCTCTTAAAGGCTGGCGGGTATTGACGGAACTTCCAGCAAAAAAAAAAAAAGAAAAATGAAGGGAAAAATATCAGTGCAGCAAAGGGTGTTGAAAGTAGCCGGGTACGTGCACAATACTTCAATTATATCTCCTCCAGACAGAAAGAGAGTATTAAGAGCAACGATGAAGTTACCCAGGAGACGAAAAAGCTTGCAGCACCTGGTATTTCTAGGAGGTCACCCATCCAAGTAGTGACCAGGCCCTGCCCTTTTTAGCTTCCGAGATCTGACGAGATCGGGTGCGTTCAGGACGGTGTGGCCACAAGCCGAGAGGCCTGCCTGCATGATGTCTCTTAAAGGCTGGCAGGTTTTGACGGAACTTCCAGCAAAAAAAAAAAAAAAAGAAAAGAAAAACGGAGGGAAAAATATCAGTGCAGCAAAGGGTGTTGAAAGTAGCCGGGTACGTGCACAATACTTCAATTATATCTGCTCCAGACAGAAAGAGAGTATTAAGAGCTACGATGAAGTTACCCAGGAGACAAAAAAGCTTGCAGCACCTGGTATTTCCAGGAGATCACACATGCAAGTACTGACAAGGCCCTGCCGCGTTTAGCTTCCGAGATCTGATGAGATGGGGCGCGTTCAGGACGGTGTGGCCGCAAGCCAAGAGGCCTGGCTGCATGATGTCTCTTAAAGGCTGGCGGGTATTGACGGAACTTCCAGCAAAAAAAGAAAGAAAAAAAAATAGAAAAATGCAGGGAAAAATATCAGTGCAGCAAAGGGTGTTGAAAGTAGCCGGGTACGTGTACAATTCTTCAATTTTATCTCCTCCAGACAGAAAGAGAGAAATAAGAGCTACGATGAAGTTACCGAGGAGACGAAAAAGCTTGCAGCACCTGGTATTTCCAGGAGGTCACCCAACCAAGTACTGACCAGGCCCTGCCCCGTTTAGCTTTCGAGATCTGATGAGATCGGGCGCGTTCAGGACGGTGTGGCCGCAAGCCAATAAGCCTGGCTGCATGATGTCTCTTAAAGGCTGGTGGGTATTGACGGAACTTCCAAAAAAATAAAAAAATAAAAAATAGAAAAATGGAGGGAAAAATATCAGTGCAGGAAAGAGTGTTGAAAGTAGCCGGGTACGTGTACAATACTTCAATTATATCTCCTCCAGACAGAAAGAGAGTTTTAAGAGCTATGATGAAGTAACCCAAGTGACGAAAAAGGCTCGCAGCACCTGGTATTTCCAGGAGGTCACCCATCCAAGAACTGACCAGGCCCTGCCCCGTTTAGCTTCACGAGATCTGACGAGATCGGGCACGTTCAGGAGGGTGTGGCCGCAAGCCAAGAGGCCTGGCTGCATGATGTCTCTTAAAGGCTGGAGGGTATTGATGGAACTTCCAGCAAAAAAAAAAAGAAATAAGAAAAATGGAGGGAAAAATATCACTGCTGCAAAGTGTGTTGAAAGTAGCCGGGTACGTGTACAATTCTTCAATTATATCTTCTCCAGACAGAAAGAGAGTATTAAGAGCTACGATGAAGTTTCCCAGGAGACGTAAAAAGCTTGCAGCACCTGGTATTTCCAGGAGGTCACCTATCCAAGTACTGACCAGGCCCTGCCCCGTTTAGCTTCCGAGATCTGACGAGATCGGGCGCGTTCAGGGCGGTGTGGCCGCAAGCCAAGAGGCCTGGATGCATGATGTCTCTTAAAGGCTGGAGGGTATTGACGGAACTTCCAGCAAAATAAAAAAGAAATAAGAAAAATGGAGGGAAAAATATCACTGCTGCAAAGTGTGTTGAAAGTAGCCGGGTACGTGTACAATACTTCAATTATATCTCCTCCAGACAGAAAGAGAGTATTAAGAGCTATGATGAAGTTACCCAGGAGACGAAAAAGCTTGCAGCACCTGGTATTTCCAGGAGATCACCCATCCAAGTAGTGACCAGGCCTTGCCCCGTTCAGCTTCCGAGATCTGATGAGATCGGGCGCGTTCAGGACAATGTGTCCGCATGCCGAGAGGCCTGGCTGCATGATGTCTCTTAAAAGCTGGCGGGTATTGACGGAATTTCAAGCAAAAAAAAATAAAATAAAAAAAATTGAAAAATGAAGGGAAAAATATTAGATCAGGAAAGGGTGTTGAAAGTAGGCGGGTACGTGTACAATACTTCAATTATATCTTCTCCAGACAGAAAGAGAGTATTAAGAGCTATGATGAAGTTACCCAGGAGACGAAAAACTTGCAGCACCTGGTATTTCCAGGAGATCACCCATCCAAGTAGTGACCAGGCCTTGCCCCGTTCAGCTTCCGAGATCTGACGAGATCGAGCGCGTTCAGGACGGTGTGGCCGCAAGCCAAGAGGTCTGGCTGCATGATGTCTCTTAAAGGCTGGAGGGTATTGACGGAACTTCCAGCAAAATAAAAAAGAAAAAAGAAAAATTGAGGGAAAAATATCAGTGCAGCAAAGGTTGTTGAAAGTAGCCGGGTACGTGTACAATTCTTCAATTATATCTCCTCCGGACAGAAAGAGAGTATTAAGAGCTTCGATGAAGTTACCCAGGAGACGATAAAGCTTGCAGCACCAGGTATTTCCAGGAGGTCTCACATTCAAGTACTGACCAGGTCCTGCCCCGGTAGCTTCCGAGATCTGACGAGATCGGGCGCGTTCAAGACGGTGTGGCCGCAAGCCGAGAGGCCTTGCTGCATGATGTCTCTTAAAGGCTGGTGGGTATTGACGGAACTTCCAGAAAGAATAAAAAGAAAAAAGAAAAATGGAGGGAAAAATACCAGTGCAGGAAAGAGTGTTGAAAGAAGCCGGGTATGTGTACAATACTTCAATTATATCTCCTCCAGACAGAAAGAGAGTATTAAGAGCTACGATAAACTTACCCAGAAGACGTAAAAGCTTGCAGCACCAGGTATTTCCAGGAGGTCTCCCATCCAACCACTGACCAGGCCCTGGCCCGTCTAGCTTCCGAGATCTGATGAGATCGGACGCGTTCAGGACGGTATGGCCGCAAGACAAGAGGGCTGGCTGCATGATATCTCTAAAAGGCTGGCGGGTATTGACGGAACTTCCAACAAAACAAAAAAAAAGAAAAATGAAGGGAAAAATACCAGTGCAGCAAAGGGTGTTGAATGAAGCCGGGTATGTGTACAATACTTCAATTATATCTCCTCCAGACAGAAAGAGAGATCGGGCGCGTTCAGGACGGTGTGGCCGCAAGCCAAGAGGCCTGGCTGCATGCTGTCTCTTAAAGGCTGGAGGGTATTGACGGAACTTCCAGCAAAAAAAAAAAAGAAAAAAGAAAAATGATGGGAAAAATATCAGTGCAGCAAAGGGTGTTGAAAGTAGCCGGGTACGTGTACAATTCTTCAATTATATCTCCTCCAGACAGAAAGAGAGTATTAAGAGCTACGATGAAGTTACCCAAGAGACGAAAAAGCCTGCAGCACCAGGTAATTCTAGGAGGTCTCCCATCCAAGTACAGACTAGACCCTGCCCCGTTTAGTTTCCGAGATCTGACGAGATCGGACGCTTTCATGACGGTGTGTCCGCAAACCGAGAGGCCTGGCTGCATGATGTCTCTTAAAGGCTGGCGGGTATTGACGGAACTTCCAGCAAAAAAAAAAAAAAATATATATATAAAAATGGAGGGAAAAATATCAGTGCAGCAAAGGGTGTTGAAAGTAGCCGGGTACGTGTACAATTCTTCAATTATATCTTCTCAGACAGAAAGATAGTATTAAGAGCTACAATGAAGTTACCCAGGAGCTGAAAAAGCTTTTAGCAACAGGTATTTCCAGGAGGTCTCCCATCCAACCACTGACCAGGCCCTGGCCCGTCTAGCTTCCGAGATCTGACGAGATCGGGCACGTTCAGGACAGTGTGGCCGCAAGGCAAGAGGCCTGGCTGCATGATGTCTCTTAAAGGCTGGCGGGTATTGACGGAACTTCCAGCAAAAAAAAAAAAAAAAAAAAAAATTAGAAAAATGGAGGGAAAAACATCATTGCAGCAAAGGGTGTTGAAAGTAGCCAGGTACGTGTACAATACTTCAATTATATCTTCTCCAGACAGATAGAGAGTATTAAGAGCTACGATAAAGTTACCCAGGAGACGAAAAAAGCTTGCAGCACCTGGTATTTCCAGGAGGTCACACATGCAAGTACTGACAAGGCCCTGCCGCGTTTAGCTTCTGAGATCTGATGAGATGGGGCGCGTTCAGGACGGTGTGGCCGCAAGCCAAGAGGCCTGGCTGTATGATGTCTCTTAAAGGCTGGAGGGTATTGACAGAACTTTCAGCAAAAAACAAAAGAAAAAAGAAAAATGGAGGGAAAAATATCAGTGCAGCAAAGGGTGTTGAATGTAGCCGGGTACGTGTACAATACTTCAATTATATCTTCTCCAGACAGAAAGAGAGTATTAAGAGCTACGATAAAGTTACCCAGGAGACGAAAAAAGCTTGCAGCACCTGGTATTTCCAGGAGGTCACACATGCAAGTACTGACAAGACCCTGCCGCGTTTCGCTTCCGAGATCTGATGAGATGGGGCGCGTTCAGGACGGTGTGGCCGCAAGCCACGAGGCCTGGCTGTATGATGTCTCTTAAAGGCTGGAGGGTATTGACGGAACTTCCAGCAAAAAACAAAAGAAAAAAGAAGAATGGAGGGAAAAATATCAGTGCAGCAATGGGTGTTGAAAGTAGCCGGGTACGTGTACAATTCTTCAATTATATCTCCTCCAGACAGAAAGAGAGTATTAAGAGCTACGATGAAGTTACCCAAGTGACGTTAAAAGCTTGCAGCACCTGGTATTTCCAGGAGGTCAACCATCCAAGTACTGACCAGGCCCTGCCCCGTTTAAATTCCGAGATCTCACGAGATTGGGCGCGTTCAGGACGGTGTGGCCGCAAACCAAGAGGCCTGGCTGCATGATGTCTCTTAAATGCTGGCAGGTATTGACGGAACTTACAGCAAAAAAAAAAAAGAAAAAAGAAAAATGCAGGGAAAAATATCAGTACAGCAAAGGGTGTTGAAACAAGTCGGGTACGTGTACAATTCTTCAATTATATCTCCTCCAGACAGAAAGGGAGTATTAAGAGCTATGATGAAGTTACCCAGGAGACGTAAGAAGCTTGCAGCACCTGGTATTTCCAGGAGGTCTCCCACCCAAGTATTGAACATGCCCTGCCCCGTTCAGCTTCCGAGATCTGACGAGATCGGGCGCATTCAGGACGGTGTGGCCGCAAGCCAAGAGGCCTGGCAGCATGATGTCTCTTAAAGGCTGGCGGGTATTGACGGAACTTCCAGCAAATAAAAAAAAAAAAATTAAAAAAAGAAAAACGGAGGGAAAAATATCAGTGCTGCAAAGGGTGTTGAAAGTAGCCGGGTACGTGTACAATTCTTCAATTATATCTCCACCAGACAGAAAGAGAGTATTAAAAGCTACGATGAAGTTACCCAGGAGACGTAAAAACCTTACAGCACCTGATATTTCCACGAGATCTCCCATCCAAGTACTGACTAGGCCCTGCCCCGTTTAGCTTCCGAGATCTGACGAGATCGGGCGCGTTCAGGGCGGTGTGGCCGCAAGCCAAGAGGCCTGGCTGCATGATGTCTCTTAAAGGCTGGCGGGTATTGACGGAACTTCCAGCTAAAAACAAAAGAAAAAAGAAAAGTGAAGGGAAAAATATCAGTGCAGCAAAGGGTGTTGAAAGTAGCTGGGTACTTGTACAATTCTTCAATTATATCTCCTCTAGACAGAAAGAGAGTATTAAGAGCTACGATGAAGATTCCCAGGAGACGTAAGAAGCTTGCAGCACCTGGTATTTCCAGGAGGTCTTCCACCCAAGTACTGAACAGGCCCTGCCCCGTTCAGCTTCCGAAATCTGATGAGATCGGGCACGTTCAGGACAATGTGTCCGCATGCCAAGAGGCCTGGCTGCATGATGTCTCTTAAAGGCTGGCGGGTATTGATGGAACTTCCAGCAAAAAAAAAAAAAAAAAAAAATAGAAAAATGAAGGGAAAAATATTAGTTTAGGAAAGGGTGTTGAAAGTAGCCGGGTACGTGTACAATACTTCAATTATATCTTCTCCAGGCAGAAAGAGCGTATTAAGAGCTACGATGAAGTTACCCAAGAGACGAAAAAGCTTGCAGCACCTGGTATTTCCAGGAGGTCACCCATCCAAGTACTGACCAGGCCCTGCTCCGTTTAGTATCCGAGATCTGACGAGATCAGGCGCGTTCAGGACGGTGTGGCAGCAAGCCAAGAGGCCTGGCTGCATGATGTCTCTTAAAGGCTGGAGGGTATTGACGGAACTTCCAGCAAAATAAAAATGAAAAAAGAAAATTGGAGGGAAAAATATCAGTGCAGCAAAGGTTGTTTAAAGTAGCCGGGTATGTGTACAATTCTTCAATTATATCTCCTCCAGACAGAAAGAGACTATTAAGAGCTTCGATGACGTTACCCAGGAGACGATAAAGCTTGCAGCACCAGGTATTTCCACGAGATCTCCCATCCAAGTACTGACTAGGCCCTGCCCCGTTTAGCTTCCGAGATCTGACGAGATCGGGCGCGTTCAGGGCGGTGTGGCCGCAAGCCAAGAGGCCTGGCTGCATGATGTCTCTTAAAGGCTGGCGGGTATTGACGGAACTTCCAGCTAAAAACAAAAGAAAAAAGAAAAGTGAAGGGAAAAATATCAGTGCAGCAAAGGGTGTTGAAAGTAGCTGGGTACTTGTACAATTCTTCAATTATATCTCCTCTAGACAGAAAGAGAGTATTAAGAGCTACGATGAAGATTCCCAGGAGACGTAAGAAGCTTGCAGCACCTGGTATTTCCAGGAGGTCTTCCACCCAAGTACTGAACAGGCCCTGCCCCGTTCAGCTTCCGAAATCTGATGAGATCGGGCGCGTTCAGGACAATGTGTCCGCATGCCAAGAGGCCTGGCTGCATGATGTCTCTTAAAGGCTGGCGGGTATTGATGGAACTTCCAGCAAAAAAAAAAAAAAAAAAAATAGAAAAATGAAGGGAAAAATATTAGTTTAGGAAAGGGTGTTGAAAGTAGCCGGGTACGTGTACAATACTTCAATTATATCTTCTCCAGGCAGAAAGAGCGTATTAAGAGCTACGATGAAGTTACCCAAGAGACGAAAAAGCTTGCAGCACCAGGTATTTCCAGGAGGTCTCCCATAAAAGCACTGACCAGGCCCTGCCCCGTTTAAATTCTGAGATCTGACGAGATCGAGGGCGTTCAGGACAGTGTGGCCGCAAGCCAAGAGGCCTGGCTGCATGATGTCTCTTAAAGGCTGGAGGGTATTGATGGAACTTCCAGCAAAAAAAGAAAGAAAAAAGAAAAATGGAAGGACAAATATAAGTGCAGGAAAGGGTGTTGAATGTAGCCGGGTACGTGTACAATTCTTCAATTATATCTCCTCCAGACTGAATGAGAGTATTAAGAGCTACGATTAAGTTACCCAGGAGACGTAAAAAGCTTGCAGCACCTGGTATTTCCAGGAGGTCTCCCATAAAAGCACTGACCAGGCCCTGCCCCGTTTAAATTCTGAGATCTGACGAGATCGAGGGCGTTCAGGACGGTGCGGCTGCAAGTCCAAAGGCCTGGCTGCATGATGTCTCTTAGTGGCTGGCGGGTATTGACGGAACTTCCTGCAAAAAAAAAAAAAAAAAAGAAAAATTGAGGGAAACATATCAGTGCAGCAAATGGTGTTGAAAGTTTCCGGGTACGTGTACATTTCTTCAATTGTATCTCCTCCAGACAGAAAGAGAGTAGTAAGAGCTACGAAGAAGTTACCCAGGAGACGTAAAAAGCTGGCAGCACCTGGTATTTCCAGGAGGTCACCCATCCAAGTACTGACCAGGCCCTGCCCCATTTAGCTTTCGAGATCTGACGAGATCGGGCGCGTTCAGGACGGTGTGGCGGAAAGCCAAGAGGCCTGGCTGCATGATGTCTCTTAAAGGCTGGTGGGTATTGACGGAACTTCCAAAAAAATAAAAAAATAAAAAATAGAAAAATGGAGGGAAAAATATCAGTGCAGGAAAGAGTGTTGAAAGTAGCCGGGTACGTGTACAATACTTCAATTATATCTCCTCCAGACAGAAAGAGAGTATTAAGAGCTATGATGAAGTTACCCAGGAGACGTAAAAAGCTTGCTGCACCTGGTATTTCCAGGAGGTCACCCATCCAAGTACTGACCAGGCCCTGCCCCGTTTAGCCTTCGAGATCTGACGAGATCGGGCGCGTTCAGGACGGTGTGGCTGCAAGCCAAAAAGCCTGGCTGCATGATGTCTCTTAAAGGCTGGTGTGTATTGACGGAACTTCCAGCAAAAAAAAAAAAAAAAGAAAAAAAAATGGAGGGAAAAATATCAGTGCAGCAAAGGGTGTTGAAAGTAGCCGGGTACGAGTAGAATTCTTCAATAATATCTCCTCCAGACTGAAAGAGAGTACTAAGAGCTACGATGAAGTTACCCAGGAGACGAAATAACTTGCAGCACTTGATATCTCCAGGAGGTCAGCCATCCAAGTACTGACGAACCCTTGCCCCGTTTAGCTTCCGAGATCTGATGAGATTGGGCGCGTTCAGGACGGTGTGGCCGCAAGCCAAGAGGCCTGGCTGCATGATGTCTCTTAAAGGCTGACGGGTATTGACGGAACTTCCAGCAAAAAAAGAATGGATAAAGAAAAATGGAGGGAAAAATATCAGTGCAGCAATGGGTGTTGAAAGTAGCCGGGTACGTGTACAATACTTCAATTATATCTCCTCCAGACAGAAAGAGAGTATTAAGAGCTACGATGAACTCACCTAAAGGATTATTAGGAACACCATACTAATACTGTGTTTGACCCCCTTTCGCCTTCAGAACTGCTTTATTTCTACGTGGCATTGATTCAACAAGGTGCTGAAAGCATTCTTTAGAAATGTTGGCCCATATTGATAGGATAGCATCTTCCAGTTGATGGAGATTTGTGTGATGCACATCCAGGGCACGAAGCTCCCGTTCCACCACATCCCAAAGATGCTCTATTGGGTTGAGATCTGGTGACTGTGGGGGCCAGTTTAGTACAGTGAACTCATTGTCATGTTCAAGAAACCAATTTGAAATGATTCGACCTTTGTGACATGGTGCATCATCCTGCTGGAAGTAGCCATCAGAGGATGGGTACATGGTGGTCAAAAAGGGATGGACATGGTCAGAAACAATGCTCAGGTAGGCCGTAGCATTTAAACGATGCCCAATTGGCACTAAGGGGCCTAAAGTGTGCCAAGAAGACATCCCCCACACCATTACACCACCACCACCAGCCTGCACAGTGGTAACAAGACATGATGGATCCATGTTCTCATTCTGTTTACGCCAAATTCTGACTCTACCATCTGAATGTCTCACCTCTTTTTCCTATTTGTAGTGGAGATGAGTGGTACCCGGTGGGGTCTTCTGCTGTTGTAGCCCATCCGCCTCAAGGTTGTACGTGTTGTGGCTTCACAAATGCTTTGCTGCATACCTCGTTTGTAACGAGTGGTTATTTCAGTCAAAGTTGCTCTTCTATCAGCTTGAATCAGTCGGCCCATTCTCCTCTGACCTCTAGCATCAACAAGCCATTTTCGCCCACAGGACTGCCGCATACTGGATGTTTTTCCCTTTTCACACCATTCTTTGTAAACCCTAGAAATGGTTGTGCGTGAAAATCCCAGTAACTGAGCAGATTGTGAAATACTCAGACCGGCCCGTCTGGCACCAACAACCATGCCACGCTCAAAATTGCTTAAATCACCTTTCATTCCCATTCAGACATTCAGTTTGGAGTTCAGGAGATTGTCTTGACCAGGACCACACCCCTAAATGCATTGAAGCAACTGCCATGTGATTGGTTGATTAGATAATTGCATTAATGAGAAATTGAACAGGTGTTCCTAATAATCCTTTAGGTGAGTGTATATGTATGTATGTGTATGTATGTCCAATTGCTTTGACAATACAAATGAAATGAATTGAGAGAGAGAGAGAGAGAGAGAGAGAGAGAGAGAGAGGAATATGAGCTCCTAAAAAACATTTGTTTTTATACATAAGCGGATTTAATTTGTGATTTACAAATGAATATATAGCACTATAAACATACACAGAAGACATGGAATAGAAATTCAGAAGAAAAAGTATTCAAAAAATAATAATTTTAAGAGAAACACAAAAAGAAGAAAGCAGAGAGACAGTTCAGGAAGAAAAGTCAGAAAAGAAAAGCTGAAGACAAGAATTGGAGGTAAGAGCAAATAATTAAACAAAAAAATATGTATTAATAAAATAAATAAGCATTCTCAGTAGTTGACTCAGCCAATGAAAATGCAGAGCTCCGATTTGAATAGAGTGACAGTAGGAGAGAGCCCAACTGCCACTGAGACTGATAGAAATCTATCGAACAGCAGTCTGACTGCAGAGCTGCCTTTTGAAATCCGATACCCTGAAGACATTCGCTCTGCACAGGCTAAGAAGGACTACAAACAAGCTGTGATGAGAGCATCTCCTGAGACCCTCATCCTAGACTACACCGGTAAAGGAGAAAACAGGGTCAAGAACAATCTACTGTTCTACACCGCCTTTCACAAAACCCTGTGCCAGACATACCCCAATAACAACAAGAGGGGCATTAGCAGAGGCAGGCAGATCTCAGTGCTGGTAGAGAAAGACACAGACAGTGTGATGCTCACTTTTAATGTATACCACAACGGGACCATCATGGTGCAGGGCAGCGAGAGCAGCCTGGACCAATTAGCTCTCGGCTTCCACACCTCAAAGCAGCAGACTGAGGTAGAGAAACACGAGCCAGAGCCGGCCACCCTGCAGTCTGCCCCCAGCCACACGGAGCCAGACAGTGCCCCATCTCCCACAGACTGCCCCCCTGTCTCCCCAAAACTCTCCAGCAACATTAAAACACTAAAGGAATGCCTATCAGTGCTGGAGCTGGAGTTTGCGGAGTTCAGGGAGCAGACCTTGAGCACCCTGGCCCAGACCTCCTTGTGTGATCAGCTCCGGGATGAGATGCACAGACTAAAGATGCAGCACAAGGCTGAGATCCATGAGCTGAGAGCAGCAGTGAGAGACCTGGAGGAGCAGAGCCAAACCCTGAGGACGGAGCTGCGCAGAGCGAGGGAGGAGCTGACCAGGACACCCCAGCACAGCCAGCTAAGGAGCCTGCAGAGCCAGCTGGAGGAGCTAAGAGAGGAGCTACACATCACTGGAGCACAGAGACTGCACTGCACTGACCCCACAACACCTCCAACCCCTGACGCACCCACTGATCCACCCACACTCCCCACCACTCCTGACACACCCACTATCACCAGACCTGCCACTAATACACAACCCCCTGAAACGCCACTCCCCCAAAACACACCCGCTGCCCCCACCACTCCCGACGCAAACCCGGAGTGGCAGGTCAACGCAGAGGTGGTCATTCTGAGCGAATCCAATGGGAAGTTCCTGGTTGAGAGGCGCCTCTTCCCTGGGCGAAAAGTGAAAAAGCTTTGGTGCTCCACAGCACAGAGAGCCCTGGAGCTGCTCTCCAAGAGGAGGCTTTGCCAAGTCAAACACATCCTCATCCACACCGGCACTAACGACCTGAGTGCCCGCAGGGGCGATGTGGCCTCAGCCCTGAGACAGGTAGCAACGAAAGCCACAGAGGAATTCCCAACTGCCAAAATTTCCATCTCCACACTGCTGCCCCGCACAGACGTGCCCCTGCACATCATCCAGGCCATCAACGCAGAAGTGTCCCGAAGATGTGCCCTCCTCCCCAACGTCCACCTGGCACACCACTGAGACATCCAGCCACATCACCTGTATGACCACGTCCACCTCAACAAGACGGGTGTGAGGATCATCTCAAAGGTCCTCAAGGACACAACCCTGGGCCGAAACCCCACACACCCCCACCTCGAGACCAGGAGCAAACCCCCCAGCCCCCGGCCACATCCCCAGCCACCGGCTCCACCCCAGCCCCAGCCCCTGAGACCCCGCGGCCCCATTCCCCACCCCCCCATCCCCAGAGGGCCCGTCCAGCACAGCAGAGCGGACAGCCGGGGACCAGCACAGCCACACAGCCACGCAGCAGCGGCTTCCAGAGCCTGGAGGCCCGATGCTGCCCAGCTGGCCCAGATAAGGCAACTCCTCAGTGTCATCTGTACCACACTGCTGAGTTAACTGAGCCTCAACACACATATATATGGTTGTGGAGATGGAGAGTAAGAAAAAATGTGATTTAATTATTCTGATATTTTGATGCAAAGATAAAATCTGTGAGTGATTATTATGTATATCCATATATAATTATTAATAGTAATATAATATCAGTTGTAGACCACAAATTAAACTTTCTTATGTAGAAGAGACAAGTATAATAAAATATATTAACATGTCCTTTAAAATAAGCAGTTGGAATATGCAGGGTTTACGCTCCTCAACTTTTGGAATGAAGAGCACAGGCCCTGAACTGATCAACACTGTAAATAGTTCAGATGTTTTCATTCTTGTAGAGACTTGGTGCTGTGCAGATATGTCTATACACTGGATGGATACAATGGATACAGGGAGCTGATTGTGCCCTCCTATAAAAAACCCAAAGTCAGGTGTGGCAGGGCCTCGTGGGGGATTATCGTGTGGTACAGGGAGGAGCTCCGAGCAGCCCTATGCCCAGTACAGAGAGGAGACACACACCTGTGGATGAAAATCAGAAAAGACACCCTACAAAATAACACAGATATATACCTATGTGCAATTTATATGCCACCCGCAGACTCCCCCTACTATAATGAGGAAGGCTTTCATGAGCTTCAAAACGAAATCTGCCACTTCCAGACCCTGGGCTCTGTACTGCTGTGTGGCGATCTCAATGCCAGGACTGGCAGAGAGATGGACTACATCAATACAGAGGGGAACACACACCTGTTCGGAGACTCCCCGCTGTGCCACACACACACCTCCACACTGACACAGCCACGACAGCGTGGTAAACAAGAGCAGGAAGCAGGTAGTGCGCCTATGTAAAAGCCTGGGTCTATATATCATCAATGGCAGGACCAGGGGGTACTCTCTGGGGAGATTCACATACTGCTCGGCTCTGGGCAGCAGTGTGGTGGACTACGCCATAACTGACCTGGACCCACAAGCCAACAATGCGTTTATAGTCAGACAACAATCTCCACTATCAGACCACAGCCAAATAACACTTTACCTAAAAAGATCAGCGCAGCCACAAGTCAGAGCCAAACTTCCCACAAAACTGGTCTCCCTGCCACCCAGTTAGAGATGGTCAGAGCCCAGCACAGAGAACTACACAAGAGCCCTGAATAGTGATGAGATTGAAAACATGTTAGACAGATATCAATCCTCACACTATCAAATAAACCAAAACGGAATAAACTCAGCCACCAAAACACTGAATGAAATATTTGAGAGACTGGCTTTAAAATCAAACATTAAAACAATTAAAAACCAAAATATGAAATCGTCTAAAAGAAAAAAAGAACAGTGGTGTGACCAGGAGTGTGAAACTTCTAGGAAACACCTGAGACATCTCTCCAACACTAAACACAGAGAGCCCGACAACCAGGAGGCTCGCCTCAGCTACTGCCAGGCCCTGCGGCACTACAAGCAACTCCTCAGTAAGAAAAAAGACCACTATATGGGCAGAATAAATACCCCAAAAACAAAAAATGAAATACCAATTCAAAATGGAGAAATCTGGAAAACACACTTTGAAAAACTTTACCAAAATGTTGAAAACAATCCAAAGCCAGAACAGGTTAAAATATTAAAAAACCTAAATAAATTGGAAGAAATCATTAAGAATAACCAAAATCCCTTAGATAACCCATTTACAATACAGGAACTAAAACATCAACTCAAAATCCTCAAACCCAGGAAAGCCAGCGGCCCCGACAGCATCAGCCCTGAGATGCTGAAGCACAGCAGCCCGCAGCTGCAGGAGGCTCTGCTCAAACTCTTTAACCTGGTGCTGAGAGCCGGGTGTTTCCCTGAGGTCGGGAATCAAGGATTGATCACCCCGATTTTTAAAAGTGGAGACAAATTAGACCCCAATAACTACTGGGGCAGCTGTGTGAGCAGTAACCTGGGGAAGGTGTTCTGCAGTATCATCAACGCCCAGATACTGGCCTTCCTTACCAAGCACAGTGTCCTGAATAAGAGTCAGATTGGCTTCCTACCAAAACACAGCACAACCGATCATATTTACACTCTACACACCCTCATAAATAAATATACCCAAAACAATAAAGGAAAAATATTTGCCTGTTTTGTAGACTTTAGAAAGGCATTTGACTCAATCTGGCACAAGGGATTATTTTATAAACTTCTACAGAGTGGTGTAGGGGGTAAAGTTTATGACATCATTAAATCAATGTATTCTGAAAACAAATGCGGAGTTCAAATTGGCAACTCAAGAACAGAGTTCTTCACTCAGGGGCGGGGAGTGAGACAGGGCTGCAGTCTGAGTCCAACACTGTTCAACATCTACATCATCGAGTTGGCCACAGTGTTGGAGCAGTCTGACGCCCGCAGCCTAACTCTCCATGACACAGAGATCAAGTTCCTGTTCTATGCAGACGACCTGGTGCTGCTGTCGCCCACAGAGCAGGGGCTTCAGCAGAACCTGGCGCTGCTAGAGCAGTACTGTCAGAAATGGGCCCTGGCAGTCAATCTGGACAAGACCAGAGTTATGGTTTTCCAGAAAAAAGCCCCATCTCAGGGAAACAGGTACCGCTTCACTCTGGGCAGCACTGGATTAGAGCACTGCACCAGATACAACTACCTTGGCCTGACCATCAGTGCATCAGGGAGCTTCAGCCTGGCTATAAACGCATTAAAAGACAAGGCACGCTGGGCATTTTATGCCATAAAGACACAATTTGGGAAAACAACAATACCAATAACTATTTGGATTAAAATATTAAACTCCATCATCCAACCAATCCTGCTATATGGGAGCGAAGTGTGGGGTCCCCTCATGAACCTCAATAACAACAATTGGGACAAAAGCCCCATGGAAATATTCCACCTAGAATTTAATAAAAACATCTTACACGTACACAGAAACGCCCCCACGGCTCTGAGGCTCACAGAGCCCGAACACACAATGACCAAAACAACAACAATTGGGAAAATTGACATGTACCTGAAAAGCAAATACACAAAAGATTAGAGACACGAATTAGAATTACAAAACAAATTGGAATGCTACCGGGCCCTGAATAGAAACATTACATTGGCTGAATACTTAAAAATCCAAAATATAAAAGAGAGACAAAATCTAACTAAATACAGGCTCAGTGACCACAGCCTCGCCATTGAAAAAGGCCGCTACAGAAAATTCTGGGTTGCCAGAGAAGAGCGGCTGTGCAGCCAGTGTGACCTAGGGGAGGTCGAAACACAGGCGCATTTCCTGCTGTCCTGCCCTAAATACACAAAAATCAGGGAGACATACTTTAAAATATTAAAAATGCATATCCCTGAGTTCAGCATGATCCCCGATTGCTGCAAACTCCCCGTCCTGCTGGGAGAGGAGGAGCGCACTGCCTTCTTAGCAGCGCAATATGTATCCACCTGCCACAGCCTGCGAGACAGTGTGTAGACACCAGCCTGTGGCACTCCATTTGCAAAACAAAATAAAAACAGTGATTTTTCTGATGTCATGACACAAATTTTGATACAAACAACAAATATGGTTTATATCCTACTTAATTTTATTTCAATGTGTACTATATTTGTTCCACTGAATCTTGTATTGCAATGTTTTGTCTTGATTGATAGAACATTTGTATCTGCTTTGGCAATATTGTGATAGATCATGCCAATAAAGCACCTTTGAATTGAATTGAAATGAATTGACAGACAGACAGACACACGCACACACACACACACACACACACACACACACACACACAGAGCCAGCCAGCCAGACAGCCAGCCAGCTCAGCCATGACATCACGAGCCTCTCTCAGCTGACTGCTATGACATCACAGAGCACGTACATTCCGTTGCTTGCCGTCTGTCAACCACTCAGTCACTGCCAGCCAGACTGGCTGGCTGGCTGGATGGGGGGGCTGCTTGCTGCTGCTGCGTACCTTAGCAAGCTTATTTGCTTGACCGGCCTTCCTACTCCTCTGCCCACATGCCCACCTATGCCCGATCTGCTGTTCACCTGGATCACAGCTCCGCCCCAACAAGGCAGAGCCCCCCAAGAATGGTACAAACTCACCCACGTTCCCCTCCACAGAAAGCTTTAGCCCAAAATAAGGGACACATTCTGCCCAATATGTCAGCGCCAACCACAGCCTGAGGGACACAGTGACACACGAGCACCGGCTGTAAATATAATGTAAATACTCGTTTGTAATGCATGTCATTGTATTTCAAAAAAGGAATCTGGAAATGGTATACCTATTTTCTTTATTTGTATGTATTAAAGATCACATTTTATTACATTTTCTTTTTCTGTACTTCATTACATCTTATTGTGATTCATAATTCTATTATTTATTTTCCGTGTATATGTATGTATGTATGTATTGTGACAAACCAAGGGGCAGGGTCATACATGGCAGATATGTCAGGCCAGGTCTGCTGCAAGGTGTGTACTCTAGGGTAGAATACCGACCCTAGGCAACTACACTCCCCAGAAACCCTCAGGCAGCCATTCTAGCACCTAATGTGGTCACTTGGTGTTACTTCCTCAATTATTCACCAGGTATATAAGGCGGGCCTGAGAGAGAGAGAAGTGAGAGACAATAGGGTGAGTTATCTGGAAAACAGAGGTAGCTCATAAGGAGAAAGCCAAGACTTATTTATTCCAGACTTTGTTTAAAATAGAATGATTATGTAAGATTAGTTACAACTCCAGTGTGAGTTAGGTTTTGTTTTCAGATTTGTTTTGTTTGAAGTAAACATACAGGCACAGCCCTGTATTTGCAACCTCCTCCCTGGGTCATGACTGGTTTTTACTCCTAAGAAGATCACAGAGAAGACCCGCACATGTGTACAGCCAAGGCGTTTTGTCACATTTGGTGTAGAATGCGGGCAGCACCTCATGAAACCCAGACTGGCTGAGTGAATTTTTTTATCCAAAAAAAAAAAAACTACAGGCTGTAATAGCCCAACAGGAAGCGACCAGGGTGCAGCAGGTGGCTCACCAGGATGCTATGCGGATGCATCAGGAAGCACTGCAGGTCCAGCATGATACAAATAAAATGTTTAGAGAAGAGCAGGAAAAGGTGACTAAAGAGCTGAAAGAGAGTGTTGAAGCACTTGCAACCAGGATTGGGCCACAGGGGGCTGCAACCCATTCCACTCCCCGCACCAATCACTTTCTGCAGAAAATGACAAAACAGGACGATGTTGAGGCCTTCCTTATGACCTTTGAGAGGACAGCAGAGGGAGGGATGGCCAAAAGATTCCTGGGCAGGGCTTGTGGCACCTTATCTGGCAGGGGATGCACAGAAAGCGTACTTTGATCTGGAGCTGAAGGACGCCCAGGACTATGATAAATTGAAAGCGGAGATAATGACCCGATTGGGCATGACCACCGCAGTGAGGGCACATCGGTTTCAGCAGTGGGCCTACCAACCAGGACAACCAATCCGAACGCAGATGTTTGATCTGATCCATCTGGCCAGGAAATGGCTACAGCCAGAGGTCCATTCATCAGCCGAGGTGGTGGAGGCCATAGTCCTTGACAACTACCAACGCTGTTTGCCCAAGGACGTTCGACGCTGGGTTGACCAGAATGAGGTGCTGTCCGCTGACACCTTGGTGGCCATTGTAGAGCGGTTCTATACAGCCGGAGCAGCAGAGCATGTACCGGAGGTTAAAAACTCGTTCCCCAGGCCATGACGAACCAGCGGACCGGGTAAGATGGTTCCAAAGTACTCTGGGAAACATGACGCGCTGGATTGGAAGAAAAGAGCAAGACTGGGGGGGGCAAAGGTGGGGCCTAAAGCCGAGACTAAGGGTTATAGGGGGTCACCATCACAACCAATTGTCTGCTACAATTGTGACAAAGTAGGACATATTGCGGCCCACTGCCCAGGTAGAGAGGAACCAATGCAATGTAATGTGTGTGATATGGGGAAAGAGAAACCGGTATTTTATGCCTGCCCTGTTGGGACGGATGTTTTCATAGGCGGAGTACCTAATCCAAAACACATGTGTACAGTGATAGTCGATGAGAAAGAAGTGGCTGCTCTACTCGACTCTGGCAGTATGGTTACACTGGTCACAGAAAAATTAGTAGCGACCAACAAGCTGGATAGACATCAGGAGCTCAGTATCACATGCACACATGGTGACACACGCCCCTATCCCACAGCCCTTGTAAACATACAGACAGAGGCCGGGAAACTAGATTACGAAGTCGGTGTGGTACCCAACATGCCATATGATGTGATACTGGGACGATATTTTCCTAATTTTGGAAAACTAGATAGAAAACATAGTAAATTGGAAATGCACACTGAAAACTGTAAGCCAGAAGTTGCCTCGATCCCACAACTAGAGCTAAAAGTAGACCTGGTTCCAGTTGAGTCGACAGTGAAGGTTTTGGTTGGGGAAAATTAAACTGAAAACATAGGGGTGGAATGTAGTGACGTAGATGACCCTATGGAGGGTGAGGAACCCAGCACTAGCAGGGTGGGTGAGAATCCATTCATAGAGACCCCTGAAGCTGACAATGTAGAAGTGTCAATGTTAGAGGGACTCCCCACTGATTTTGGCAGCGCACAGGTGCGAGATCTCACTCTACACTATGCTAAAGAAAATGTGAAGGTAGTAAATGGGACCCCTATGACTACTGCAGACCCGCCAACAGCTTATCCTTATTTTATGGTAAAAAATGACCTATTGTACCGTGTAAATAAGATAGGGGTGGACATTGTGGAGCAATTGCTAGTTCCCACCCCATTCAGACGAACAGTTCTCAATCTGGCACATGGGCATATCCTGGGGGGACATCTGGGGATGGACAAAACCAAGGATAGACTCCTGAGGAGGTTTTACTGGCCAGGCGTACATGCAGACGTGACAGAACATTGTAGCTCATGTCCTGAATGTCAACTACATGCTCCTAAACCAGCCTTCAGAAGCCCACTGGTCCCTTTGCCCATCATAGAGACCCCCTTTGCTAGGATAGCTATGGATGTGGTGGGACCTCTCCCGAAATCAGCCAGAGGGCATCAGTATATACTGGTTATTTTGGATTATGCCACCAGGTACCCAGAAGCCATTCCACTGCGGACCATGGCTTCAAAAGGTATTGCAAAAGAGCTAATGTTGATGTGTAGTAGGGTGGGGATACCGAGGGAGATATTAACAGATCAGGGCACACCCTTTATGTCTAAGGTTATGACCGATCTGTGTAAATTGTTGCAGGTTAAGCAGTTGAGAACATCAGTCTACCACCCACAAACAGATGGGTTGGTTGAGAGATTTAATAGGACCCTGAAGTCCATGCTAAGAAAGGTAATCGATAAGGATGGGAAAAATTGGGAATTCATGCTGCCCTACTTGATGTCTGCCATTAGGGAAGTCCCACAGGCTTCCCTGGGCTTTTCGCCTTTTGAACTGTTATATGGGAGGCACCCCAGGGGGATATTAGACATAGCCCGTGAAACGTGGGAACACGAGTCCACTCCTTTCCGGAGTGTAGTCGAGCACATCAATGCTATGCAAGAGAGAATAGCCACAGTCACTCCCATTGTGAGAGAGCACCTAAGGCAGGCACAGGAACACCAACAATTCGCCTATAATCGTCAGGCTACACTGAGGGTGTTCCAGCCTGGTGATAGGGTGTTGGTGTTGGTTCCCACTGTAGAATGTAAATTTCTGGCTACGTGGATGGGACCTTATGAGATTATAGAGCGAATACGGGAAGTGAACTATAAGGTTCAGCAACCCGGCCGCCGACCCCCAGAACAAATATATCATGTCAACTTAATAAAAGCCTGGAAGGACAGGGAAGTGTTGATGTTGACTTACCCCCCTCAGCCACTAGGGACACCGAAGGTGAATATTGCAGCTGCCTTGTCACCTGACCAGTTGAAGGAGGTGAACGACTTGATAATACGTAATAGGGAAGTTTTCTCAGGCATACCGGGGCGTACCCATTTAGTCTCTCACAACATTGTGTCTCTCCCAGGAAAGAAGGTAAATATGAGGCCTTACAGGGTACCAGAAGCTTGCAGGAACACTATTAGAAATGAGGTTAAGGAAATGCTGGAGGCAGGGGTTATTGAAGAATCCCACAGTGAGTGGTCCAGCCCTATAGTCATGGTTTCCAAACCTGATGGCTCCTGGAGATTCTGTAATGATTTTAGAAAGGTTAATGAAATTTCAAAGTTTGATGCATACCCAATGCCCCGAGTAGATGAATTGTTAGAGAATATTGGGAATGCTCGCTATATTTCAACTATTGACTTAGCCAAGGGCTACTGGCAGATTCCCTTGACCCCGGGTGCCAAAGAAAAAACAGCCTTTGCAACCCCAGATGGTCTGTTTCACTACACAGTGATGCCCTTTGGCCTGCATGGTGCTCCTGCCACCTTTCAAAGGTTGATGGACCACATACTTAGACCACACAGGACGTATGCGGCAGCATATTTAGATGATGTGGTCATTCACAGTCCAGATTGGGAATCACATTTGTCTCAGCTCCAAGCGGTATTGGATTCAATACATGCAGCAGGCCTGATGGCTAATCCAACCAAATGCAATTTGGGGTTGGAAGAGGCCAAATACTTGGGCTATACAGTAGGGAGGGGTATGGTGAAACCCCAAATATCCAAGGTTGAAGCCATAAACTCTTGGCCTAGGCCTGTCAATAAAAAGCAGGTTAGGGCATTTTTAGGGTTAACTGGGTATTACCGGAGGTTTATTCCCAACTATGCTACCTTAGCGGCCCCTCTGACTGATATGACTAAGGCTACAGAACCCAATATGGTTAGATGGGGTGATACAGCAAACCGGGCTTTCCGGAGCCTACAGGAGGCGCTCTGCCGCAACCCCGTTTTAATGGTACCTGACTTTCAGAAAGAATTTATAGTCCAGACGGACGCCTCTGAGGTGGGGATCGGAGTGGTTTTGTCCCAAAGAATGGGTGATCACGAACACCCGGTGTTGTTCCTTAGCAGAAAGTTGGAATCCAATGAAATAAATTATTTGGTAGTTGAAGAAGAATGTTTGGCAGTGAAGTGGGCTTTGGACAGTCTTCGATACTATTTGTTGGGCAGGCACTTCACCCTGATCACTGACCATGCCGCCCTCACTTGGATGCATCGTTCGAAAGACAGGAATGCCCGTGTGATGAGGTGGTTTTTGAGTCTCCAACATTTTCATTTCACCCTGCAGCACAGGCCAGGGAAGGCCATGGGGAATGTTGATGGGCTGTCCCGGGGGCATGCTTTTTTGCGGCTGTCGCTCGACCTATGGGGTCGCAGCTGGGGGGGAGGATGTGGGACAAACCAAGGGGCAGGGTCATACATGGCAGACATGTCATGCTTGCCGTCTGACAACCACTCATTTACTGCCAGCCAGACTGGCTGGCTGGCTGGATGTGGGGGATGCTTGCTGCTGCTGCGTACCTTAGCAAGCTTATTTGCTTGACCGGCCTTCCAACTCCTCTGCCCACATGCCCACCTATGCCCGATCTGCTGTTCACCTGGTCACAGCTCCGCCCCAACAAGGCAGATTCTCCCAAAAATGGTACAAACTGATCCACGTTCCCCTCCACGGAAAGCTTTAGCCCAAAATAAGGGACAAATTCTGTAACAACATAATGGATGCCCACCCAACCTGTGACAAAACTGAGAAAAAAGAAAAACGCCAGTCCTCCTGGGGGAGGGACACACAGCCACCCTGGCTGCCCAATATGTCAGCGCCTACCACAGCCTGAGGGACACAGTGACACATGAGCACCGGCTGTAAATATAATGTAAATACTTGTTTGTTATGCATGTCATTGTATTTCAAAAAAGGAATCTGGAAATAGTAAACCTATTTTCTTTATTTGTATGTATTAAAGATCACATTTTTTTACATTTTCATTTTCTGTACTTCATTACATCTTATTGTGATTCATAATTCTATTATTTATTTTCCGTGTAGATGTATGTATGTATGTATGTATGTATGTATGTATGTATGTATATGTATGTATGTCCAATTGCTTTGACAATACAAATGAATTGAATTGAGAGGGAGAGAGAGAAATAGAGAGAGAGAGAGAGAGAGAGAGGAATATGAGCTCCTAAAAACATTTGTTTTTATACATAAGCAGATTTAATTTGTCATTTACAAATGAATATATAGCACTATAAACATACACAGAAGACATGGAATAGAAATTCAGAAGAAAAAGTATTCAAAAAATAATAATTTTAAGAAAAACACAAAAAGAAGAAAGCAGAGAGACAGTTCTGGAAGAAAAGTGAGAAAAGAAAAGCTGAAGACAAGAATTGGAGGTAAGACCTTTCACCTATAGAGACAAATTATTAAACAAAACAATATATATTAATAAAATAAATAAGCATTCTCAGTAGTTGACTCAGCCAATGAAAATGCAGAGCTCCGATTTGAATAGAGTGACAGTAGGAGAGAGCCCAACTGCCACTGAGACTGATAGAAATCTATCGAACAGCAGTCTGACTGCAGAGCTGCCTTTTGAAATCCAATACCCTGAAGACATTCGCTCTGCACAGGCTAAGAAGGACTACAAACAAGCTGTGATGAGAGCATCTCCTGAGACCCTCATCCTAGACTACACCGGTAATGGAGAAAACAGGGTCAAGAACAATCTACTGTTCTACAGCGCCTTTCACAAAACCCTGTGCCAGACATACCCCAATAACAACAAGAGGGGCATTAGCAGAGGCAGGCAGATCTCAGTGCTGGTAGAGAAAGACACAGACAGTGTGATGCTCACTTTTAATGTATACCACAACGGGACCATCATGGTGCAGGGCAGCGAGAGTAGCCTGAACCAATTATCTCTCGGCTTCCACACCTCAAAGCAGCAGACTGAGGTAGAGAAACGTGCCAGAGCCAGCCACCCTGCAGTCTGCCCCCAGCCACACGGAGCCAGACAGTGCCCCATCTCCCACAGACTGCCCCCCTGTCTACCCAAACTCTCCAGCAACATTAAAACACTAAAGGAATGCCTATCAGTGCTGGAGCTGGAGTTTGCGGAGTTCAGGGAGCAGACCCTGAGCACCCTGGCCCAGACCTCCTTGTGCGATCAGCTCCGGGATGAGATGCACAGACTAAAGATGCAGCACAAGGCTGAGATCCATGAGCTGAGAGCAGCAGTGAGAGACCTGGAGGAGCAGAGACAAACCCTGAGGACGGAGCTGCGCAGAGCGAGGGAGGAGCTGACCAGGACACCCCAGCACAGCCAGCTAAGGAGCCTGCAGAGCCAGCTGGAGGAGCTAAGAGAGGAGCTACACATCACTGGAGCACAGAGACTGCACTGCACTGAACCCACAACACCTCCAACCCCTGACACCTCCAACACTGATGCACCCACTGATCCACCCACACTCCCCACCACTCCTGACACCCCCACTATCACCAGACCTGCCACTAATACACAAACCCCTGAAACGCCACTCCCCCAAAACACACCCGCTGCCCCCACCACTCCCGACGCAAACCCGGAGTGGCAGGTCAACACAGAGGTGGTCATTCTGAGCGACTCCAATGGGAAGTTCCTGGATGAGAGGCGCCTCTTCCCTGGGTGAAAAGTGAAAAAGCTTTGGTGCCCGACAGCACAGAGAGCCCTGGAGCTGCTCTCCAAGAGGAGGCTGTGCCAGGTCAAACACATCCTCATCCACACCGGCACTAACGACCTGAGTGCCCGCAGGGGCGATGTGGCCTCAGCCCTGAGACAGGTGGCAACGAAAGCCACAGAGGAATTCCCAACTGCCAAAATCACCATCTCCACACTGCTGCCCCGCACAGACGTGCCCCTGCACATCATCCAGGCCATCAACGCAGAAGTGTCCCCAAGATGTGCCCTCCTCCCCAACGTACACCTGGCACACCACTGAGACATCCAGCCACATCACCTGTATGACCACATCCACCTCAACAAGACGGGTGTGAGGATCTTCGCAAAGGTCCTCAAGGACACAACCCCGGGCCGAAACCCCACACACCCCCACCCCATATCTTGTTCATTTTCCAAAATACTTCAATTTTTGCCCTCTATCTGTTTCACTTCATCCTTTATTGACCTCTTGCTGTTGTAGTATTGAAAAAAGCTCTTTGCATTCGTTATAGAGCTATGTTTCTTTCTATTTCCCTCTTTGCTTTCCTGATCCCTTTCTTAAGATCTATTTGCAGTTCACCATATTCTTTGTATTTTGTTTAGTCTCTATCCCTTTTGTATGCGCTATACCACATTTTCTCTCTCTTCAAATTTTTTTGCATACTTCCATTAAACCATTTTGGCCAATGCTTTTTGGTCCTCAATTTGCTAAGTTTTGGTATAAATTTCTCCTGAGCCTCAAGTAGTATATTCTTAAATATACCCATCCATTTTCAACTGAATCTGATCCAGTGTGCTCCAGTCTACCTCTTCCAAGTGTCGCCTCATACCTTCAAGGTTTGCTTTTCTAAAATTGTAGACCATTGCTTTAGACTTGGGCCTTGTTTCTAGAAAGAATGCCTCAAAGATGACCATATTGTGATCACAGTTTGCTATTGATTCTATAACTAATGTCCCTCTGACTCTATCTAACATCTCGGTTATTTGAAGGGAAATCTGTCAAGGTCACTGTTAAGGTACAACGCTTCAGTTGAAGCAGCCCTTCGGATCCCAGTGAATCGGGCAGTCAGGCCAGTCAGCGTTTCAGCTACAGGGGAGACTTTTCAGCAGGAGACGAGCGCTCGGGAAGAAAAATGCACAGACACAGAAGAAGTCCGTTCGTTTATCTTCAGTTTATTTAAAGTTTCACACAGCCTTTATACAGTCTAACAAACATCTTCAGTGATAGTTACGGGGCAGTCCCGATATGTAGTTACACACCATAATAGTACTGATTTTGCAGTGTTCCCACAAGCAGGTACACATGTCATGCCTCGTGGGAATGTTATTGTCCGAGGATGTGTGTAACCCATAATATATTTGTGTTTCGGGAAGGGGAAAATGTAGCACATACTGTACGAACAACATGTTTTGTGTCTGCCACAGCTGCTTGGATTACAAGCAGTTCTGCAAGCTATTTCAGCAGTGTGCATAAGACATAGATAATAAGTAAAGTTATGAATAACTCACAGTTCCTAACTAGTAACTTACTGGAAAGTTTCCTATATTTTCTAACAGTTATACAGTGGGTATATACAATACATAGGAGGCAATTTTACCCCAACAGTCACCGTTGACAATTGGAAACAGCTCCTCAGTGGAATATGCCAGTAATGAGGACATAAGTGTACAAACATAAAGAAAGTCCTGCTATTACAAACTGCCAGCAAATGCATGTAATGCATTACTCATCTATTCAAAATACCTAGTTTACTGCATTACTATGATTATTATTATCCAATATAGAAATATATTAACACATTAGTCTCAGTAACGTGCATTTTTCACCTTTAATTGTGTGTAATTTCCAGGAAAATAGTGTTGATACATTTTGAATAGTCAGTGAAACATATCAATTTTCAAAGACTTCATGTCCCTCTTAACAGCCCTAGCAAACAATGCATTTACAGCATATTAATAAATAAAGAATACTTTAAGGGGGATGGTGTAAAACATCCATAGGAACAGCAGAGAAACTGTAAGTTAAACATGAACCTGAGATATTTCCACAATGTTTCTGGGTTAAAAAATAGGATCACCAAATAAATAAGCAAGTAAATCTTAAAGTACAGCTATAGATAATTCATTTTTGTAAGGATATTATACATTATTGACAATGTTTTCTGTATCAGTTGTTAAAACCCCTAAAAAGAGCACATTATAAATGGTCAATGTGATATATTTCCAGCACACAATCCCCAAAGAAATGACAGGAATTTAGGACTGTGTTGTGGAAATACCATTTTAACTTGTATAAAAGGAAAGCTTTAAAGTTAATCTCTACTTTCTTTGGGTCTCAAATATTTAATTCTTAATTCCCCTAACTGGTCTTGGTTTGTATCGTTGAAATGCAATTTGATCACAGAATTTATCTATTTAACATGTCAAACAGTAGGTGGCAGAGTTTACATTACATTATTTGTCATTTAGCAGACGCTCTTATCCAGGGCGACTTACATTTGTACCCATTTATTATTATTATTATTATTATTATTATTATTATTATTATTATTATTATTATTATTATTATTATTAATATTTTTATTTCTTGGCAGACGCCCTTATCCAGGGCGACTTACAACATAACTGCAAAAATACAGTGAAGTACAATCAATCAATCAATCCATTTTTATTTGTATAGCGCCCTTCGCAGGGTAGCCACAGAGTGCTTTACAGACTGGTAAACATACAACAAACGTACAGCAAAATAAAAAAACATAAATACAATAAAATCAAATATAGACCTGTAAACATTTTACATGATCTAGAATAAAGTGAGTGAACATTTAAGTAAATAAAGCATTTAGGAACGGAGGAGAGAAAAACAAGAAAACTCCTAAGGATGGCATGTAGGAGAAAATGAATCTCTGGGGGTCCACGGCCTAGGGCCTAGGCCTAATGGTTGCCTCCCCTCCAGGCAGTATACTTATTACAGCAGCAAGGAGATCAGAAAGTTCTTTATCGGTGCTGCTGGCTGTGGTCTTCCCTGTGGAGGAGGCCTCTCGCTGGCCATCGGGGGTGGAGGGTTTGGACCATCAATAGGCTTTGGGTTGCGATGGCTCATCAAACCTTGGGTGTGGATGCCCCGTTGACCCTCCATTGTGAGGTGCTTCTGGGATGGGTTGTGCCTCATCAGACGGGTAGGGAGGTGCCAGTCCCTTTAGTGCTTTAAATGTTAATAAGAGCACTTTAAAGTCTATCCTGTAGTGCACGGGCAGCCAGTGAAGAGAAGACAATACTGGAGTGATGTGTTCATGTTTTTATGTTTTTGTTAGGATTCTTGCAGCAGCATTTTGGACTGAAGTGCACAAATAGCTCTGTTTGTGCTGCCTGACAGAATGGCATTACAGTAGTCCAATCTAGATGTAACAAATGCGTGTATCAATTTCTCAGTGTCCTGTAACGAGAGGAATTGTCTTAGTCTAGCAATGTTTCTAAGCTGGAGGAAGGAAGATCTCGACACATTCTGAATGTGTGATTCAAAAGATAGATTATGATCACAGATGACACCCAGGTTTCATGCCATCCCCTTAGGGGAGAAATTAAAGTTATCATTACTCAGTTTTGTTAGTGAATGATGAACAGTTCGATTTTTGTCTCCTAAAATTATGACTTCTGTTTTGTCAGAATTAAGCATAAGAATTTTTTTTCTCATCCATGTTTTAATCTCAGACAGACAGCAGATTCGTTTTTCTAGGTCTATGGTGTTGTTAGGATTTACTGACAGATATAATTGTGTGTCGTCTGCGTAACTGTGAAAGTTAATATTATGTCGTCGAATGATATCACCTAAAGGGAGCATGTACAATGAAAAAAGTATAGGTCCGAGGACTGAGCCCTGTGGGACTCCGTACTTAACCTCAGTTAAATTTGAGTGGTTCTCGTTAATCTGTGCATATTGGAGTCTGTTTGACAGATATGATTTAAACCATGAAAGCACATTGCGAGATAGGCCAATACGGTTTTCTAAGCGGTGTATCAAGATTTTGTGGTCGATTGTGTCAAAAGCCGCACTTAAGTCTAATAAAATAATAACACTGGTGTGCCCTACATTGGAGGACTGAAACACGTCATTCAATACTTTTAACAGGGCCGTTTCTGTACTAAGGCCGGAACGGAAGCCTGATTGAAATTCTTCATAAAGATGATTATCGGTTAAAAAAGCTTGCAGTTGGTTTTCAACTACTTTCTCTAGAACCTTAGAAAGGAAGGGAAGGTTTGAGATAGGTCGATAGTGTTTAAGTTGGTTAGGGTCGACACTGGGTTTCTTAAGAAGTGGTTTAATTACAGCTATTTTAAATGATTCAGGAACAGATCCTGAGAATAAAGAGACATTGATAATATTGTGTATTCTGTGAATAATTCATGGCAGAGATTGTTTTAGCAGTTTAGTGCGTATAGGGTCTAGTGCGCAGGTTGTTGTTTTCATTTTAGTAATTAAGGAGACCAATTCCTGGTGATTTACTACGTTAAATGAGTCCAAGGTAGGCAGGGGCTGTGAAGGACTGCATGTGTCAGCTATAGTATCTGTGTATGTTTCCTGTTCTATCTGTTTTCTAATGCTGTTAACTTTGCTATTGAAATGATCCATGAAGTCACTACAGGTGAAATTGGGGGGGATGACCTCTGAAGGCTTTACCTTCTGGTTAGTAAGTGTCGCTATTGTATTAGAAAGAAAACGCGGGTTATTCTTATGCATCTCTATTAAATTGGAGTAGTAGGCAGACCTAGCAGAGGACAGGGCCTGCTTGTATCTTATTATACTGTCATTCCATGCCATGTGAAGACCTCTAGTTTTGATTCTCTCCATTTACGCTCACATCTACGGCATTCTGTTTTAAGTGAGCGAGTGTGTTCGTCAAACCACGGTGAGTGTTTTGTTGGTTTTTATTTGTCGTGTCCTTAATGGGGCTACTAAAGCAGTGCTTAGTGTATTGTTGAAATTATTTAATAATTCATCTGCAGATCCTTCTTTTGATAAAGCTAGCATTTGGCAACAGGGTAGTGAATTTATGAATAGCAGTGGGATTTAGGCAGCGAGTTTCTATGTTCCTTTCCGTGTGTCTAATTCTACTCCTCCTACAAGGCAATCAATCATTACAAATTAAATTTAGCTAAAACAGCAATTCAAAATAATACATTTTACAATTTTCAATTTACAATTTACACAAGTACAGTAAGTGACATCCTACATCCTTGACAGTGAAAGCTAAGTGCTGTCAAGATGTAGGGTCACAGTCAAGGGCTACGGGAAAGGGAGCAAGGAGGAAAACAATCAAGAACGCGAGAAGCATAATACAACTGTGAAGTGCTATCTAGCAGGGATAGAGGACTAATATTACAAGTGCTGTCGGAAGAGATGCGTCTTGAGTAAGTGCCGGAATGAGGTCAAGGACTCTGCTGTTTTGACTTCGGTGGGCAGGTCGTTCCACCATTTAGGTGCCAGGGATGAGAAGGAGCGGTTCTGGAGGAGGCAGAGTTGGTCTATACAACTGGGTATTTTACTGGAGCAATCTAAGTGAAGTACCTTGCTCAAGGGTACAACAGCACTGCCCCACCTGGGATTTGAACCCAAAACCCACAATATGAGTCCAGAGCCCTAAGCACTACTCCACAGTGTTGCATTAATCACAGACTGTACCAAGGCTCCATGTGATTCTTTATTGCACTTATACTGTTATTATTGTTTATTTGATTTAATTTTAATTATTCACTGATTGAGTCGTGTTCTCAAATTGTTTGTTTTCATTGATTGTATTCACTGATTGATTGACTTTAATTGATATTCACTATTATTGAACAGGCAGAAGCTTTGATCCCCGATGCGGCGCACCTGTATCACTGAGCAGCGGCCGCCTTCCCTCATGGCCACTACACCTGTGGACACTCAGCTGGAGATAAAGGCTGCCCTGCCAGAACAAAGGGGCACGGCGGAGCACCAGCAGGGACAGTGACTGCGGGACGGGTTACAGAGGAGAGGATATCGGCTGTGAGGGTGCCAGCCGGTAGGCACTAACTCCTCGCAGGGTCGGAGCGGGTCCCTGCAGATCGGGAGCTGCCTGGAGAAACATTAGCCGCTGGACGCAGTGACTCGACAGCGACAAGAGGATCTAAGGGACTATTACTGGCCAGAGACATTGACTTGGCTTCTACAAGACTGTATTCCTGGACTTGCCTTCTTGGCTCTGCGGTTTCCAGCTTCTCGGCGATAGACGGCACTTTGGGGCTCCGGACCAGCAGCCGGAGGGAGAAGCACATAGCGGACGGGTGAGAGGGACGCGCTCAATATCCCTGTGAGCTTGTGATCGCAGCACTTGCCAGTGAGCGAGCGTGTCCTCCTCCTGAGACTGCTCTTTGTCCTGGATTGGGGCTGCTTGTGCGGACGAGCTGCTCGTTTGTGAGGATCTCTAGCCTGGGACGGAACCGGAGGCCGAGCCGGGTTGGGACTGTGTAATTGAGACCATTCTCTCGCCATTCTCCATCGTTTCATACATACGTTTTTTGATTGTGAATATAGGGGGTATTGTCTGGGCTTAGTTTTATTTGGGAATTTAGTATAGTTTATTATATTTTCAGCTTTTGTATAGGTTTCTGTATTTTTATTTTTGCCCAGGTGATTAAAGGCAATTTTAATTGTAAAAAAAACATTGAGAGAACGGTCAGATTTCGTGCCCTGCTAGTTGCCCCTGTTGTATTGTACATGGTGAATTTTATTTAATGGACTAGAATAAGACCTTTCTTATTTACTGGTGACGTCTGTCCTGGGACCTTACCTGCAGGGGGAAATAAGTGAGTGGGAGCGAGTCCCCACCTCGCGTAACTCAGTTGGGATGGCGTAGCGAGACTTCATGCGACCCAGTCAGAGGTGATTCTAGGGTATGTGGGGGCCCCAGGCAAAATAAATCCTGATGGTGAAGCCAGGGAGAGCATGGTGTGGGGTTTCCCATTTGCGACACCCCTGGACCCACTGTTCACTGCCACTCGTGACAATTTTCAGGTTTTTCTGAATGCTTAAACACTAACAGTGATTCTTGAAGTACTATCTCTGAAATAATTAACACTTTTAGGCAATGTATTTAACAAGTGAGCAATGGGTTCAATCAAATATGAGCTGTTATACTGTTGCAGGTATAATTGGGATATTTTGAGATGGAAACCGGTAAGTGCTGTAGTCTTACTGGTACAGTAATATGTACTGTACTTTCATAATGAGAAGGATCTCTCACTACAGTTTCTCAGTCGTTTATACACTGTGACCGAAAGCATGCACAGAGTGATCCGAGGTTCAAGCTAACATCCCAGAACCACTTCTGCAGGACTATGCACACCTTCACCTTGCTTCAACTCAATTGGTGAGTCCAGTTCACTCATGTTGCAAAACATTACTCGCAACTCTCAATGTGTTGGCACAATTGTCATTGAGAAAACACCTGTACCTTTTGTGCAATACATGAGTCATCAGACAAAACTCAAAGTGCTAATGTACTACAACACACTTCACGTCTGCAAACCCATCCATCCATTTTCAAAACACACAATTCCTGTGAGGGTCGCGGGGCAGCCAGAGCCGATCCCGGCAGTGATAGGGCACAAGGCAGGAATACAACCAGGACAGGATGCCAGGCCATCGCTGGGCAACATATACACAGCAATTTAACATAACCTAAACTGCATGTCTTTGGACAGTGGGAGGAAACTGCAGAGCCTGGAGAAAACCCACACGGCACATGGCAAATAATGCGATTAGACTCAGAGAAATCCAAACGTGTATAATAGAGGATAATGGGATGTTTCAGAACATAGACCATGTTTCAATATCCACTATTGATCGTTTGCTGAGAAGGCACAGGATGAGCATGAAGCAAATATATCGTGTACCATTTGAGAGGAACTCTGATCGTGTGAAAGAGATGTGCTACTTTTACATGCAAGTGAGTATGAAACTGTTTCCAGTACTATTGTGCACTTAGAAGAGACAGAGGTCCAGGAAGTGCAGTAAGGCACCATGTTCTAATCACTGTTCCTACATGGTCAGAGAATACTCAAGCTTGATGCCAGCGATGACCACATTGAGTTCATCTATGTGGACGAGGTAGGATTCAAGAGGCGGTGCTGGGGAAGGAACATCATTGGCCAGCGAGCAGGTCCCTGGCCAAAGGGGTGGAAACATAACCATGTGGGCTGCTATCAGTCATTGCATTTTGTTGCTTGTTATATATAAATACATTGATAATTTTTGGGTAGGCAGGATCATCCATGCATCCATCCATTTTCAAAACCACTTAGGGTCGCAGGGAAGCTGCAGCTGATCCTAGCACGCATAGGGTGCAAGGCAGGAACACACCCAGGGCAGGATGCCAGGCCAGCACTGGGCAACACACACACACATACAGGGCAATTTAGTATGGCCAATTAAGCTAACCCACATGTCGTTGGACGGTGGGAGGAAACCCACATGTACACGGGGAAAACATGCAAACTCCATACAGACAGGCAACCCAAGCTGGGTCTTGAACCTGGGACCCCTAGAGCTGTAAGGCAACACACCACTGTGCCACGACTGGCCAGGATCAAACATTGTATAATATAAAGTTCTTTACTGTCTGTGTTGATGGATTCTTTTTGTTTTCCTACATGAATCTTCCATTTTGAGGAGAGAGTTTTATTTTTCTAAACACAGTGTATTCTTAATGCTCAGTGTGAGAAACAGATATGATGTATGTGTGTGTGATTCTGACCCAATTCTTTGATTTTGAGGGCTGTGTATATAGTTTTTAGGCCAGAATTTTCCCCTGTGTGTGTTTAGCAGATGTGACTTTTTATTATGGGCATTGTGTTAACAGTTTAGGAGTATTGTGGTATAATAGTGTGTATGCAATTGGGAAAAACTATAAAACCATTCAAATGTTTTTAGAGAACTGCAAGAAAACCAGTATCTGGTCGACTGTTCACCCCAGAGCAGGAAACGCACATTGTAAATATAAAATAACTGCATCACACTCAGAGAACTGCAGGACCACATAATGGCAGATAACACACATTCCACAACATCAACAGAGTGAGTCTCTCGGCACTCTCTCGTCTACTGAAACTTAATAGAATTGGGATGAAGCAGCTATACAGAGTTCCTTTCGAACAAAACTCAGACCGTGTAAAACAACTGAGATATGAATATCTGCACGTAAGCTATACTATCCTATCATTGGTACTGGATCTGGAAGTGCACGGTGCTACATCATATTGACTGATCCCTGTCTTTTCATACTGTGCTACATTGTTTTGTCATGGAGCTAGAAGCAGATTCAGTGCATCGTGAGCTAATATATGTGGACGAGGCAGGTTTCAATCTTGCAAAAACAAGCGGCCACGGCAGAAATATCATCGGACACCGTGCAATCATCAACATCCCAGGACAACGTGGTGGCAACGTAACAATGTGTGCAGTCCTTCACCATCATGCAATCCTTGGCCCATACAACACTGCACACATCATCACATTTCTGGACACCCTCCACAAACAGACTAATCCCTAATGACTGGGTGCCAGAAAAGCCCAGGTACGTTATCATCTGGGACAATGTTAGTTTCCACCGGGCTGCTGTGGTCCGCAATTGGTTCACAGGTCACCCACTTTTCATCAAACTCAATCGCCCCCATAATCTGCGTTCTTGAATCCTATTGAAGAATTCTTCTCTGTATGACGTTGGAAGGTGTATGATCGCCAGCCCCACCAACGCATACCCCTTCTACAGGCAATGGAGGAGGCTTGTGGAGACATCGATCAGGGGTCATGCCAGGCCTGGATATGGCACTCCAAGCGATACTTTCCATGCTGCCTGGCTCAAGACAACATCGCATGTGATGTGGATGAAGTCTTATGGCCAGACCCACAAAGAAGGTGAGATGTAGCCTAATTTTTTCTGTTCTTTTTCCTAGCACAAATGTCTTTTCTTCTACTGCATTTTTGTTGTTTGAGGAGTGTTAGAACATTGAGAGAAAGAAAAAAAAACATTCCCCTTATTTGTATTGATAATGGGTTACAGTGAGGGAAAAAAGTATTTGATTCCCTGCTGATTTTGTACGTTTAAGAGAGTGCTCCCTTTAAGAGAGTGCTCCTAACCTCAGCTCATTACCTGTATTAAAGACACCTGGGAGCCAGAAATCTTGCTGATTGATAGGGGATCAAATACTTATTTCCCTCATTAACATGCAAATCAATTTATAACTTTTTTGAAATGCGTTTTTCTGGATTTTTTTGTTGTTATTCTGTCTCTCACTGTTAAAATACACCTACCATTAAAATTATAGACTGATCATTTTTTTGTCAGTGGGCAAACGTACAAAATCAGCAGGGGATCAAATACTTTTTTCCCCTCACTGTATGTTCGGGAATACACATTATTAGTATTATTTTTATTTCTTGGCAGACGCTCTTATCCAGGGCGACTTACAAAATAGAAGCGCAATACAAAGTGCAAGAATACAATTCAGTACAAGGCATCAAACATTACAAATTCAAATTTACATTATACAAGGCAATTCAAAACATAATACATTTTACAACTTCCAATTTACACAAGTAAATACAATAAGTAAAGTCATACATCCTGGAAAGTGAAAGCTAAGTGCTGTCATGATGTTAGGTCCCAGTCAAGGGCTACGGGAAAGGGAGCAAGGGGGAAATCAATAATACAAGTATTAGTAATACAAGGCAAGAAGCATGGTAAAATGTTGTGAAGTGCTACCTTACAGGAGAGTAAAGGGACTAATATTACAACTAATATATCCTTCCTGCGCTAACTCAAGACATCTTTTCAGACAGTACTTGTAATATTAGTCCCTTTAATCCCCGTTAGATAGCACTTCATAGCATTTTGTCATGCTTCTTGGATTATTGATTGATTTTCCTCCTTGCTCCCTTTCCTGTAACCCTTGACTGTACCTTACATCTTGACAGCACTTAGCTTTACTTTCCAGGATGTATGTCCGCACTTACTGCACTTAACTGTATAAATTGGAAGTTGTAAAATGTATTATATCTTGAATTGCTTTGTTTAATGTAAATTTGAATCTGTAATGTTTGATGCCTTGTATTTAACTGTATTCTTGCACTTTGTATTGCACTTATTTTATAAGTCGCCCTGGATAAGGGCGTCTGCCAAGAAATAAAAAAAATAATAATAATATTGTGTCGGTATCGGGAGCCAGTGGCGGGAGCGGAGCAGTGGAGTAGTGTGTGCGAGGGAAAGAGATTACCAGGCGAGCCGCAGAGTTCTGGATGAGCTGGAGCGGTGGGTAGTAGTTGCAGGCAGGCCGGCCAGGAGGGAGTTGCAGTAGTCCAGGCGGGAGAGGACCAGTGACTGGACGAGCAGCTGAGTCAAGAAGTTGGTGCGGAAGGGACGGATTCGGCGTATGTTGCTCAGGAAGAATCTGCAGGTGCCTGTCAGTGTGGTGATGTGCTGGGTGTAGGAGAGCGCAGGATCAAGAATGACTCCTAGATTTTTAGCGGAAGAAGCAGGAGAAAGTGTGGTGGATTCCAAGGGGATTGAGATGGGGAGATCAGCAGAAGGTGAGGAAGAGTGGGGGAAAAAGAGGAGATCCGATTTAGAGAGGTTGAGCTTGAGGTGGTGTGACTGCATCCAGGCGGAGATAGCAGACAAACAGGAAGAGATGCGAGAAGGGATGAGAGGGTCAGAAGAGGGAAAAGACAGGAAGATCTGGGCATCATCTGCATAGAAGTGGTAGGAGAAACCATGGGATGCGATGAGGGGGCCCAGGGAGCGAGTGTAGAGAGAGAACAGGAGCGGGCCCAGGATGGAGCCTTGGGGTACGTCTATGAGGAGAGGTTGGGGGGTGGATGAGGAACCTTGCCATGTCACTTGGTAGGTCCAGTCGTTGAGGTAGGAGGAGATCCAGGTGAGAGCAGTTCCAGAGATACCGAGGTCAGCGAGGTAGGAGAGGAGGATGGAGTGATCGACAGTGTCAAATGCTGCAGAGAGATCAAGGAGGATGAGGACTGAGGAGAGGGAGGCCGCCCGAGCACACCGGGGGGAGTCAGTGACTGCCAGGAGAGCCGTCTCGGTGGTGATTCTGAGTCTGAGATGTCCAGGGGTGTCACGAAGAGTTGCGAAGGGGAACAGCCTCTAGACAAGATGAGGTCTAACTGGCAGCCTGCTCTGTGAGTGGGTGGAGACGGAGAGAGAGAAGTTAAAGGAGTAAAAGAGAGGAAGAAATCCGGCAGAGTGGGAGGGTTTGGAGAGGATGGTAGGTGAGGACAGCGAGGGGAGGGAGGAGAGAAGAAAGTCGAGTTCATCCAGGAAGGTGGTGAGTGGACCAGGAGGACAGTAGAGAACTAGAAGAAAGAGGTGAGAGGGAATTCAAAGCTGTTGGAGGCGATAGAGGAGAGAGAGGGGGGTGGCACAGAGAATAGCAGAGAAGGGGAGAGCAGGAGCCCTATTCCCCCCCCACCCAGTAAGACAGGGGGAGTGGGACAGGACAAACACAGAGGATAAGGCAGCAGGGGTGGATGAGTTCTCCGGGGAGATCCATGTCTCAGTGAGAGCGAGGAAATCCAGAGAGTGGTGGGAGGCGAAGGCGGAGATGAAGTCGGCCTTGTTGGAAGCATACTTTACACATTTGGATGCCTGTGTGTATGTGTGTTTACTACATGTATGAATAAACTTTATTGCAAACTGCTATGCCCTGTACATGAAAAAGCAAAAGCCACAAGTGTTTTTCATTTATACTATCATTCATGCTTAGTTGGCGCTTTGTGTGCCTATTCAAATAATGGTTTGTGTGTACTGTATTGCATACGCAACCTATCGTTATCTTTCAAGTCGGAAGCACTGCCCAAGGGGGAGGGGTTGCTGTATAACAAAGCCGTCGCAGGGGCGGAGGCAGCGAGCTGATAAGGGAGCCTGCCACGAGGTGCACCGCAAGGGTGCCTAGGCAACACAACTCCAGACAGTTACCTCAGGGATCCCGTAGGGCCGCACCTGAGCCGTCCAGGAGCGAGGACCATAGTCACGCTCTACCGGGAGCTGTCTGCTATCAGCATATACAAAGCGGGGCTACAGAGGTTAACTCTTATGCCCTCCACTTACAAGAACAAGGCCGGCTGCTCTACTAGTGCAGCTAGGAGCGAGGCCGTAATCTACTTGCACAATGTCTGGTGTAGGCAATCAAGCACTTGTGCGGCCTCCGCGCAATATCATGGCAGTGGACCCCTGATCCAATAGGAGCGGGTCACAGACCCAATGAGAAAAATACAATATAATACATAGCTGGCTAATCAGAAAGAGTAGCCGAGCTGAACAATATACAATATAAACATATCGCATGACAGGAAGACAGGACAGGAAAACTTCGGAGGTTTCAGGAGAAGCATGCAATCTGCCTTAATGTTTCAAAATAGCCCTATTGTAAATATAAACCAAAGATATTAAATGTTGTAATTTCCAAAACAGGGCAGTTGCCATAATATCAGGTACTGTCAAATGTTCTCTAGCCGAAAACTGTTTTTTTCAGTTTGTTACGCCATGGCGTCCAACTCGTAACACCTTTTTTCACTATGTCACCATAGAGACATTTCAAGCCAGGCAGTTTATTAGGTTTACAAATAATAATAAATAATCTAACTGCTGTTTGACGTCTCCCATGTCAGCTTCTCCTTGTACTGCTTCGAGACAGGACAGAAGATTGCTTTAGTTTCTATGTCGCCACAGTTTCAATGAAGGCACTGTTCCTCGGAAGATGTCACAGAAAATATACAGTATCCTCTTGGACTGGGGCTGGTATTGCGAGACCATGACCGTGCAGGCCCCACACCCCCATCTCCACAGCCATACTTCGTCCCAGTCAGCCTCACTGCGGAGACAAAGGAGTCAAGGAAAAACATCCTTGGCAAGAATTCATGAGCTCGGCAGGATGACGCAAAGAAGGAAATACTACAGAGTAACGAAACAATCACCAATCTAGATGTACACGTAATGTCACTTAAGGAAATATTGAAAGTTTAAAGTTTTTAAATACTGATTATCCCCCAGTCCATTATACTGTGGGTGCAAATATTATATTTCCTCATAGTTTACATTTGCTTACAATAGTATGTTTTTCCAAGGTTTTGCATGTAAACAATACATTAGCTGGTCTTCTCTTATAATATTATTATTGTTATACTGTTTAAAGTTATTGGATCCTATAGGGTATAAAGTTAAAAGTCACACATAAAAGAAAACAACAACATGCCAAAAAATGCAACGAAGTATCCCATAACCACAATATGTAATCTTTACATGCAAAAGTTAATAGAAACAAGAATATCGAAGTTGCCATGGTAAGAATACATAATGTCTCCGTATAGAATAGTATTCAAAGTTATACAGTATATCTAACCTTTAATTAGTTATTTTAAATCAAACTTATGTGTAATGATTGTAGGCTATTCATATTGCAGATATTAAACAACTAAAAACATGATCCTAAGTCAAACTCACTAACAAGCCATTCAGCGGTGGTTCTAGCCCCTTTCATCTCGGGGGGCATGGCTGGGGCCAGTTGTAATCGTAGCGGGGCCATCATCGGGGGGGTGTATTGTCCATGATGTTAGTGGTGGGGGGGGTGCTGACAGTGTTTTGTCCACGGTGCCAGTTAGGGGGGCCACAGGGGGTATGTGCCAAATTTGAGGTATGTGCCTATCCTGCGTTTTCTTTTCTTTCTTATTTCTTTTTTTTTTTACATACCAAAGTAAAGCTGTGACCTTATTTGGCAAAGTAGGGTTCAGGATTTAAATTCACAGTGGCTACCTGAACTAACAGTAATGGGGCACACAACAAGTAAACAGAGAAAATAACTACACTATTCCTACCCTCCCAAATCTTACAGGACAGGTGAGATGCCCCTACTCCAAGATACTTATACAATAGAAAAACTATGGTAATAATAATATAGCCCAAGACAAAAAATATTAATCTTTCTAGACTGTATTAAAGTTCAGCACTTCGGAAAAATATAATTATTTTGTATTTCAATAAAACAAAAATAATTACTGGTATCCACACACCCAACCAATGTAAATGTCACGGACGGTGTTAATTAGCTCCTTAATCACCATTACTTATTATATTTATATTTCACTTCACTTTATGCAATATGGCTTGTGTATTTTGTTTGGTTCTATATTGCCATTATTTTGTGTGGTGATTATCTTTCACTTTATTGTTTAATTTGTTATTCACTTAGTATTATTTTGATTGTTTGCACGTGTGCCTTATTATTTGTGTTTCTTTGAGCCAATCACCACCGCACAACTCACCTGGGTCCACCTGCACTCTTCACACGCGTCCCCACTTAATCACCCTGCCCTGGGAGAGGAGAGGAGGGAGCGTCTGATACGAGCCGCAGAGACCTCCCACATTGGAAAGTGGACTTCAGCAGACAGGAGGGGAGGTGGCAGACCTGGGAGCAGGACCCAGATCAACACGGCGCACAGGGACAGAATAGTGATGTCGTTCGCGAATGTGCCGGGTCCCGTCTGAGAAAGGATGTCTGTTCTTATGTTTTTATTTCTTATAAATGAATACAAGACAGAATAAAAGTATGAATGTTGTGTTGATGTGCTGCGTATGATGACATTGTCCCGGTGCTCCCGTTTGGTGCAGCACACACACCTCAACACAACATTCAGTCAGTGCGAGTGGTGCGGCCGAGCAGTGTGGCGAAAAGTTCATCTTTAATTACGGGTCAGAAAACAAGATGAGTGACAGGCACAAACGAAGTAGCATTTGGATGCATTTTGATAATATAAACAACAAAGGCAGAATGTAAAAATTGTAAAGTATCATATCAAGCAGGGTCTACTAACAACCTTCACAGACACATTAGAATTATAAATCCATCAATGCAGTTGGAAGAAAACAGGCAAGCTAGCATGCCTGCTACTGAAAATGAAAATACCTGTGCGATTACTGGAACCATTGCTGCTGCAGTGCTCACAACCACCCCTCAGGCATCAGGTACTGCAACCTATTGCAACCCATAGTTCTATAAGCCAATTTATGCCAAAGGCCATGACCCCAGCAAGACCAAACACAATTGATGAGGTATTGGCTAAAATTATTGCAAGGGAATTCCAACCATTCTCAGTCGTGGAGGACAAGGGATTTAGAAGCTACACCCATGCTCTCAATCCAATGTATGTTCTTCCAAGCAGGAAAACACTCTCCCAAACAACTATTCCAAGACTGTATGACAGACAATGTGCTTCACTGCAAGAAAGGGTTAAAAAGGCTACAGCAGTTTGCCTGACAACTGACTGCTGGACATCCAGAGCCACCACTTCCTTCATGTCTGCTACATGTCACTTCATTGAAAATTATAAAAAATGGTGTCCAATCTTCTGGACTGTTTTGAGTTTAGTGGCAGACACACTTCAGATAACTTGGCAGAGGGACTGCTAAGAGTGCAAAAAAAGGGTGGCAAGTAGAAAACAAAGTGGATTGCTGTGTTACTGACAACGCAGCTAACATCACCAAAGCTTTTTAACATCTTGAAATGGACCCACCACCCATGTCTCGTGCACACAATCAACCTGGTTGTAAGAGATGCCCTGAAGGTGATGAAGCCCACTGTGAACAAAGTGAAGGCGATGCGGGAATTCTTCCATAAGAGCACACGAGCCACAGAGAAGCTGAAGTCTTCTCAACGCCAGATGGGTATGCCTGAGCTGAGGTCCAAACAAGAAGGTGGAATTCAACATTTCATATGCTGAAACGGGTTCTGGAGTCCAAGGATGCAATCATCTCTACCTTGGCCATTATCAATGCACCTGTTGATGCTCTGAGCCAAGAAGAGTGGGAGGAAGTGCGAGAGACATGCACTGTTCAGGAACCCTTTGAGCAGTCACTGTGGAGATCAGTGCAGACAGGTACAATGGACAACTGTTTTTACATTAGTATTACATAATTGCATATTTGAGGTGCATATTAGAGGGGAATGGCAGTAATAATAGACAAGAATAAACTGAACAAAGTCCATATACCACATAATAAAACAAAGCATAATTCTGAGTTTTCTCTTTTTTTTCAGCTACGTGACAGCCTCCAAAATGCTACTCCTGTGCAAGGGTCTGCAGAGAATAACAGCCCACCACCAGACAGGAGGAACAGTAACCAAAGGGAAAGAGAGAGTAGGTGATTGCTCTCTGTGCATCTATGGAAAGAAAGTTCCACAGAATGGAATACAATACTGTTCTCTCAGAAACCACCATAATGGACCCAAGGTTCAAACAGCTGTCCTTCAATGACAACAGAGCTGTTGATGAGGCACCTCAAAGAGTAACAGCAGCAGCAAGATGCAGCCCCAGCAGCCAGCAGGCTACACCACTAGGAGGCCAAGAGGGAGAAGAGGGAGCAGGGGCACTAGAAGTGGAGCCACAAACGTCTGCTGTTTGGAGGTTCTTTGATGAAAGAGCAACAGGAGACACTGCAAGAAGGAATCCCACAGCAGATGCTATACTGGAAGTAAGATCCTATCTTGAAGAGCCCCTTATCCAAAGAGCCACAGACCCGCTGAGCTGGTGGGAGACCGAGGCTTCAGTCTACCCACGACTGGTCAAGGTGATGGCAGGGAGACTCTGCATCGTAGCAACATCAGTCCCTTCAGAAAGAATCTTCTCCAAAACAGGGCAGATAATAACAGAAACCGGATCAGCCCCTGTAAGCTGAGGCACTTAGACTTTCTTAATGCCAGTCTGCACTAAAGACAAGGTCACTGGTAATATATACATCTAGAACTGTTGGATGCTGCCGTTATGCGCATTGTAATTCATTTTTTATTTGTTATATGGTTCCATTTTGAGTGTGGTTTGCTTGGAATGGTTTGTGTTTTGGATAGTTCAATATAAATAAAACGTTCAATACATGTGTAATAGTGTTTGATGTTTTCACATGATTTACGTTTTTTTTTAATACAAAACATGTAAATTATGGTATTCTGGAAATTATAAGATTAAGTATAATTACATTGAATAAGTGATGTATGTGCACACATACCAATCATAGGTCCAAACATTGCTAAATTTGCCTGAATTATAAAAGCCAGAAGTGGTACTAAATGAAGAGCCATTTGGGAGCCGAAAGAGCCGGCTCTTATTGCTGAATTGAGCCAAATGGTCTGGCTCACTGAAACCAGCCGGAATTCCCATCACTAGGACAGAAGCAGAGAGAGATGGATTCCTCTGGAGGCTACAGTGAGTGCACCTTTGGTTTCGCTGATTTCCATGGAGTGTGGAAACGTAGAGAAGTTTAAGACGCCAAGCTGCGAGTGATTTCCTGCTGTGCCCACCCCTCTCCCCTCCTTGGATTATAAGCGATCGAGGAAAGACATTGAACATTACAGTGTCTGTTTACATACTGGACCTACTAACCTGGGCGCTGTGTTGCTTGGGTATTCCTCCATGCAGTGGGCAGGGCAGCTGGAAACCGGCAAACAGGGAAACCGGCAAACAGAGAAAGCGAGAAGAGGGTTAACATTAACGTTAACGAGGCTGACCCGGCAGTCCACTGTCCACATTCCGCCCTGCAGTGAGATGGTGCTGTGGGCACAGGTGCCAGAGTTCCCCCACATAGCGGAATACTGTGTCCTGATCAAGGCTTGGGATGAGGAGCGAGAGCGGCAGGTGGCACGGACCATCACGTGGGTATGCCAGGGTAGGGTCCCGTTGCCAGTGTTAAATCTTTTCCCCTACCCTGTAGATGTGCCCCAGCGCTGCCCACTGGCTAGACTCTCCCGTATAGACCAGCAGGACATTATCACTGAGGATGAGGCGACATTCCAGTTCCGATATCCAGACATGGTAGAAGTGGGGGTCCGTCCGGTCCAGACACAGGGGGTGACAGGGCCCGTGGACTGGACAGGGGGAGCCACCGACTTGTCCAGGGAGCAGTGAGGATGGTTAGGCCCTGTTGCAAAAGTGGTGTTGCGTCTAGTAATGTAACCATTCCTTATATCCCAGGACATTAGTTTATAGACACTGTTGCACCGTTTGTAGTAGAACACTTGCATTTACTCATAAGGCAGTTCCCTAATCTCAATCCCTTACACTGGTTTATTTATGGACTTCCTTCCTAATTGATAGGGTATTACTGTTTGTGAAAGAACTATTTCCATACAGTCAAAGTTTCATGACATTAGACTTTAAACTAACTCATATCTCATTCAATTATTTATTCATTTATTCTACATCAAGTTATATCTTCAGTAACGTCCGTATTTTCCCACGTTTCATTCAATCACCATCAGAAGCTCTCTGTGCTAAAAGTGGCAGCACATTTGTCTCACACACATCAAACTCGCCTTTTCCTGCTTCCCAAGCCTTATCAACTTACTCAGACCCTCGTCAACTTACTCAAACCCTCTTCAACTTTGGTCAACATTGCTCTGCATTCTAACAGCTATTCTTTCTCCTATTCTTAATTTCTTACAAGAAATGTATTCAGGTTTTTTTATCAATATGTTTTATTTATATTTATACAGATGTCACTCCATTATTCGTTTATTGAAGTCATATATGTACCTAACAAAATATTAGCCAATAGGCCATTGATCTCAATAATGATTCCCATAATCCTAGGACACCTTCTCTTTTACTCTTCCTTTCCATTCTTACTTTTCTCCTGTAAAGCATTTTATATTACTTGAGCTTACTTATTCTATAGTTGTAATCTTATACTTCTGCGGTATCTTACCCTTTTCCTACATCACTCATCTTAAAACCATGGTCTACTTTGACTTTCATTTCAGGTATTATATGCTAGGCACCAATAACCAAACATTTTCTGAAAGACTGTAACATGTCACCAGACTGTTTACATTCTCCTGCTTTCACAGGCTGTCAGGGCTGCACCAGGCTCTCTTCTAGCCTTTCGTTTCCTTGAATTTGACTTTTGACAGAGCTTGTCCATAACATGATGTTTAACAAACAAATTCTGGTTCTTCTTGTGGAGACACCATGACTATTTATGTATTACTATTATTATCCATCTGTTTATTCAATGTATATTTTGGATTACTTTTCTTATAATAGTCTTTCTTTCTGATTTCTGATGCTTGAGGCACTCTGTATAGAGCCAAAGATCCTCATGAATATGATAAATCTGTTGTTACATTTTTAAATATAATTCTAAAATGATTGCCAAAACATAGACATTTACCTTATATCACCTTCAAACTATACATATACATAAACACGCAAAGCACATACACATTGATATCTAAAGATAATTCAGATATCCGATCTGTGGCATGTTTTATTGACCCTGCAGTGTCTCAAACAGCCCTTATAACTTATTATTTAAGCTTATGATTATTTAGAATAAAATGTCAAATAATCCCACTCGATTATTTCATTATTTCACTATCTCAGTTTTCTTGATCCATTGTGAAAAAGTTCTGTTATTTCCTCCTCATCTGTAGAGGCTACATTAGCCCACTCCCCGGTCTGATATTCTCGTAGTAACTGTATCCAAATGTTGGGCGGACATTTAGCCTTCACGATGATGTGTACATCGTGCGGGTGAAGGAGGTGAATAACCATCTTTTCATCTAGAATATCCCAAAAAGTTGTGTTACCCTGGTTTGGTTTTAATTTTGGGAGGGACACCCATATCATTTCTTTTTCTCCTGTGGAGAAGGGGACATGGGTTTAGTCGTATAGACTATTGATTGACCTTCCTCTTTACTCTGTCTAGTTTTGACTTGCATGGGTGCAGCTGGGACCGTTTTCAGAGCGGTCAGATCTGGATACAATGTATTATTATAACCAAAATCAGTGATTGATTTATATTCCGGATTATATGGGGGAGGAGCGCTAGCAAAACCTCCTTTTTCATATTCCCATGCTTTGCGATCTAAATCATCCCAATCGGGCCTGTCGTCCTCGGAGTGATCTGTGTCGCGACGCGCTCCTAACACGGCAGCACATCGCGCACCTACACCTTCACCTTTTCTGACCACTTTTCTTGCCCTTCTAATTTGCCTTGTAGTTCTATTAATTCTATCGTATTTTTCACAACTTCTGCTCTCAATTCACATTACTGTTTATGATGATCTTCCATTTCTGTTATTTTCTTTTCTTGATTCTCACCAACCTGACACAATATCACAATTCCTTTCTCTGTCTTATCTGGTTGTTGTTGCTTCCACCAGTCCCGGTGCTCCTTCGAAGACCAGTCTTTCTCCCAACTTCCTTCCAACATTTTCTTCTCTACATTCTGTTTTTTTATTTCTCAAAAAACCAATAATGCTGGTGTCACTCATTGTGATGATTTATCTGAAATATTACATTATTATATATTATATATATATATATATTATAATAAAAACAAACACTCTAGTAAGGTACGGACACCCGTACATGACACTGGCTAAGGTAAGGGAACCCATAAACAACCATAAGCACCCCCGGACCTAGGACAGCCTGTAACTTGCTAACTTGCTGTTTTGTTTGCTTCTCATCGTTTGCTGCTAGTTGCATGCCAAACGAGTTCGTTCTGTCCAAAATATAAGCTTTTTTTCTTCTAATAAACTCAATACAAATACAGTGCACTAGCAACTATTTCCCTTTCAAAAGTTGTAGTCCCGTTTCAGTTAAAACAAAATGTGTGCTTCAAAGAAAGAAAATACTATTGCTGCTGACTTGTGTTTCTTTTCCCTCTTTACCTGCTCTTATCACAAAGCTTCTCAACACAATCTCAGGTGCAGGTGCACTCTGCGCTATCCTTTGCCCGAGCTTTGTCCAGGAAAACTCACTGTAGCCATCTTAGTTCAACACGGGCTCTCCTTACCTGCGAGTCACACGGGTCCAGTTCACTTTGCAAGTGAACAGTCTCTTCTCAGAAACAATAAGGAAACTTGGAAAGAAACACAATCCCAGGTCGGTGTTAAAAAAAAGTTATTTGTTTTCATATTAAAAGAAAACATTTGTATTTTCTCTGCACACTTCACAGCTCCAATTAGCACACTCAACTAATCCCTGCCCCCCTCAGAACCGTCACTAAAGAAAGGTACTCACAGTCATTTTAAATATGACATCCTGTAGTGTTTGTTTTCAAAATATGATCTTATTATCACTTGAACCAAATAAATCCTTTGACCCACTAATACCAAATTACAGTTATGGGGGCCACAGATGTGATTTGAAAATACGATCTTCCATGTCTTTCTGTTGTGTTTTGACCTGGGGATCTGTAATTGTCCAAGTGGCTACTGCACATGTACTTATTTAATATTAAATGTGTTATTTAATTAGGCTTGGTTCTGGTGAGCATGTACAAGACGTCAGCTTTTTAAATAACTGTGTGTATTGGATCATACACATTTTAGAAATACTCTCTCAAACTTCCCGCATTGGTACCTCACCAGGGAGGTAGAAAACAGCAATAGCATTGAAAAAGTGTGATTGTAGTTCTGCTCTTCTGCAATATATTTCTACAATATCTTTAACATCTTCTTTAACATTGTTTTAAAGGCTGGGACCAATATGGTGGAATATCTCCAACACACGGACATTGAGAGACTCGACCCCTTTGTGCTGCTGCTCAGAGACCAACTCTCAGTTGTCTCTGAGTAGGCTATGGATCAACTTCCTTTCCTAATATGAAGGAGACAATGGATACAAAACCTATAGGCAACTATGAAAAACAGGCGATTATTGTTATTCTTCTCATTATAAACTACTTAATACATCTCTCGCATAAAGTACAACAGGATAGTGGTGACGTCATTCAGGATTGGATTGCCATTGGTCAAAAGCCCTCTGAGAGAAATTGTGTGGCGACACTCCACACTCTTAGAAGAAATTGTTCTGCACAGAACCATAAAGGGTTCCTCGAGTAATCGCTCTGGTGGATCCCTTTATGGTTCTATGTAGAACCCCTTCAAAGGGGTTACATGAAGAACCCCCAAACATAGCGTTCTATACAGAACCATTCGTTTTAAAATGTTATATATAGAACCCATTCAAAAGGGGGACACGTGCTATACCTGAATTTGTTTTCCAAATACAATCTTTAAAAAATGTATGAGTTCATATATACAAACACACATACACAACGTAGAAATCACACTACTAGTGAAGTAACTTCATTTACATTATATGCCACAACTCCTCAATTTGGAAAGCAAAAACAAGACATCTGATGTAAAAGTGTAAACTAATTACGAACAGCACTTTTGATTTTTATCTTCAATTCAGGGGCTACTTATTCGCACAGTAAACTGTATTCTCTCTTCAGAGTGACTGGAATGTTTTTGCCTACATTCAACTTAAATATGAAAGTTTCCAAAAACGGCATAGTTTTCTTTAAGGCTATTCAATGCCAAACACAAAATTCTCTCTGCTTTCAGTGCTTGTCCTTCAGCACAATTACACAGGTTCATGATGTTCTCATTTCAATACATTGTTTTCTTATTTAAACTATTTGACTTTGAGCTTACATTGAGAATAAAATCACTTTTGCAAGTAAAACCTGGCCAAGAAAGGAAGCAGCACTACAATAAAACAATACACAGAATACAAAGCAGTTCCTTCAAAAGTGAAAGTGATAAAGAGTGATGTCTGTCAGTAAATTACGTTGAGATACATATTGGTTATTTTGAATTAGGAGTCCAACTTCAATAACTTCTATTAACAAGCCAAAATACAGATCAGAATTACGGGTAATTGAAAAGAATATGTAGCGCCTAGGTAAGCTTGGATGTGTTCAGAGAAACACTAAAAACGGATTGGCTTTATTTGTGGAATGCAATCCTGAAGAGTATTTGATATTTTGGGTAATAAGCTGACCGAAAATATTAGGAGAGCCATATGCACAAAATAGTATAGTCTCCTAGTGCACGTCACCGCCCTCTATTGCATAATCTACAACACCTTATACATCAAACCCAATTTACTAATATTATTGTTATGCATTCATTTGTCACATCTGCCTTTGCTGGTAAGGATAACAGTACAGGATCATCAAAATGTACTGTAACGAAACCTGTCCTAGTAAGGTCGTGTCCTAACTGGATTTGACAGAGGAGCGTGTAGCTGCCACCACCTTTGGTTTACCGGACGGTCTGGTCGAATAACCCTGGAAGCTAAAATTAGTGATGTTAAAGGGAGAGTGAAAAGCCAAGAGGAAGTATATAACCAAGTCTTTTTAATAACCAATTTAATACGCTGGGTACACAATGTGCAATTTAGGCAAATAGAATAACAATCACAGTATCACTAAACAATCCATAAAAAGTCAATATCCATTAAACAGTTAAGTTAATTTCTCCCTCAAATACATACGACCAATTAATATAATAAAACCGCAATTGACCTTCATTAAAGAAATACTAAAATAAACCATACAATAAACACCAATGTAAGTGAAAAGAAACCACAATATAAACATCAGATAAACCATACAATAAACACACCAATATAAGTTACCACAATTACAACAGCAATTTCAACTATAAAAGCAAAATACAAACTCTTCAATGTAAAGCCAAAAAAAAACAAAAAACGGGTTAATTGTTGTTTTAGATCAATTGATTGGAATATAGCTAATAGGATCAGCACAATCCAATCAATCAATCACTCACTTGGCCCTGTTACACAGACTGATTAATAGCAGTATGTTTAAGTCTAACCATAAATTCATAAATTAAAGCAAAGAAACTGTTACTATGTTTAAACTTGGTTTTATACAAGTCCTTGCCCAATGAAAACATGTAATCAAATACACATAATCCCACAAACAAACACATATAGATTTAAAATAGAGTCAGAGAGCTCCCGTCAACTGAACAGCTCCCCAGCATTTGGCGCACACTGCACACTGCACACTGCACACTGCACACTGCACACTGCACACTGCACATGTAAAAACAAGCAGCCCCCTATTATCTGCACACAAACCAACACAAGCAATGCTAGCCGTAGAAAGAGTCTCTCTTGTGTCTTCTGAGCACTGCTTATATCCCCATCTGCTCCCGGTATGACATCCCGTGATTGGTCGCAATGCTCAGTCCAATTAGGGTTAATAAGAGCCAATTCAATCAGTGACAGAGCCGACTGGCTCATCACAGTACTACTATATTTACAGCATGACATAACAGCGCGGCGCTGGAGCGGGAAAGTGCGCTTCTTTTTGCACATCGTCTACATGCGCGAAAAGCCTGGACACTTGGGCTAAAAAAAAGACAAAAATAGAAAGTGTGAAATATGAACGTTAACATTGTAGCGCAAACATTGGGCTTCGAGCCACGTGTAACAGACAGTGCGATTCAGAACAAAGTCAAAAATAGCTTCTGCACAACAATACAACTCTTAGCTAGTAAATTCATGTGGAAAATGGACGCCCCGTCTACAGGGCTGCGGCAAGTCGTGGCCTATTTGTTGGGGAAGGATGTTGAGCTCGGTTTTCCAAACGAGCCGCTGCATATTGACCTATGTCTATTGTCTAAATGTCTATTTATTTATTGATGTATTCATTTATTTATTTCAACATGTATTGATTCATTGATGATTTTCTCTGTGTATTCATTTTTAATTCTGGCATGGATTATCCTGCATACAAAAGCAAAGGCCCGGGACAGTGCGAGCATGACTTATACAGCGCAGTGCAATCATGGTCGCTGCTTGACATCGTGCTGCAAATAAAAAAACATTGGCTGGATGTCAAGTCACACATTGCCGGGCCAGACCTCGAACCCGGATCCTCCGGATCGTCACCCTGCTGCTCTCCAGCTGAGCTACTCCGGCAACGGAGCATCGGCGCGGAAGGGCGCTATTAACTGTGCGCTGTTTCTGCCGTCACTCATCTCCTGCAATGCCGTGTTTATGTGAGAGCTGTGACGCGCTGTAGCACCAACTACATGTTTACTACATCTCATCTCCTCTGGGGTTTCAGTGTTTGTGAGACGGTGACACTAAACGCTGAAGTATAATGTCGGCCAATAAGCGCACTGGACACCGCCCACTGGCTGTGATTGACACAGCGGGCTTGTATGACGTCATTCACTGCTACAATGATCGAGCGCAGAAATACACCGTGGTCGTGCAAAAATGCTTTTTCTACTCTTGCGGTTTTTATTTTACACTACAGGAATAAATAACTAAACCAATATTAAATACATAGATACATGTCCCTGCCGATTCCAATGTTGGCGATTCATTGAACATGTAGCACTATTTGCACATGCATGTATTTATTGTCTCACATTAGAGATGAGATGTAGAAAACATGTAGTTGCTGCTACAGCGCGTCACAGCTCTCACATAAACACGGCATTGCACATGCCTGTAGCCAAAGTCCGTTTTTTTGTCTTCATTAAAATGATCCTTTACAGGAGTATTACATGCGAAGCCAAGGCCGGCCCTATCGGAACAGGCAAATGCTAGGGGCGCCCGAAAGAGTGAACATTTGTACGGAGGTTTGTTGCACTCAGTGCTTGTTATTGTGTGGAACCAAGTCACAGCAATTCCTGGTTATTAGCCAATAGGATGTGAGTGTTAATATGGGATGTCCTGTATAGAGCTGCTGTTAGGGAGTCAGTCAGTGAGTTGACTGCGCGCAGATTCCCTGCTCTCTCTGCACTGGGCAACAGCGGCACTTTGTACTGTCAAAAACAACACAAACACAGCTATTGGGTTTTGCTGATTTCTATACATAAGCAGCTAAAATTGGACATTGTCAACCTCGCCTCTAAAATATAAAAGTGCGCACACGACCGGGGGTCACGGTGCCATAGCTTGTGTTCACCTAGAAACTCGTCCGGCAGCGGCGGACGCAGCGGATTTCAGTGCAGACGCGTTTCAGCAGCGACACGTTTCCATCACACCCACCGGCACCGCGTCCAGTTTGCATATATAATGTTGCTTGATATGGGATTTTCCGCTGCTGATGTGTGGTTGTGAAGCAAAGATATGTTTGAGTCCAAATCTGCCTGATTTCATGGAGATTTTGAGCTGTTTTTTGACTTGTCTCCAGTTGTTAACATCTTCCCCAGAACCCGCACCCTGAATTACTCAATCGTCTTCGCCCTCATTTTTCAACACTAATTTTGTGCAGTGCACAGTGGGACAAAGGGAAATGGTACAGACTTTAATCTAATAAGACACAAAATGCTTGAAAGTTTCTATTATGTTTATCTATATGACTACAATAATCTTGAACAAATTAAAATGTAAGTGGTCTGAAACCGTTTTAATACAAATATATACATTTATTTAACCAGTTGATTTTTGTACTTTGTGAAATGAATGTACTAAATATAAGCAACGGGGTAAGTGACTAATTCACAGATTTAGTCCATGTCTGGACCTTGATTATACCTTGACCAAGAAATGTGGACCCTGACACAACATAATTGACTACCCCTGCTGTAGAACATTGCTACATTATGCATATTGCACTAAGGTGTCTGTAATATCGTTTTTTCGTGCAATACTTTTATAATACTGTATTTATAATTCATTTTATGTCACTTGTTTCTTTAATACTGTTTTTATACTGTTTGTGTGGGGGTTTTGTTTCTAAAATAAAGAAGATCTCAAAGACATAAAGCTATGCAGTCTGTGAGTGTATGAACACAATGACCCTGCGATGCAGGGGGCACCACTTAAAATCTTGCCTAGGGCACCAAATTGGCCCTGTGCGCAGCAACTGACGTTATGCAAACGACATCAAGCTGGATAGTGAGTATGGGGTGAAAAGAGCAGGAGAGACGGGAGAGAAAGCAGGCAGCAGCGTCATTGTCGCAGAATATTGAACATATGTTCAAAAACACTGCCAAACAGGGTAAGGTTGTTATATTTACTACCTAATCTAACAGTTGAGATAGATAACGCTAACTACGTGCTAGCAAACAGTCGTCAACTCCACGCAGAAGGTAGCTAATGTTTTTACTCGTGTGTGTCTGTGTCTGTCAGATTACACAAAAACTACAAGACCGATTTTCACGAAACTCAGTGGAGGGGTGTAGCATGGGTCAAGGAAGAACACAGTAAATTCTGACCATTATCCATCCAGTGGGACTAGCTAGCTACAGTGACCGATTCAGAAGATTTTTACCCTGAATATGTGTGATGTGTCGGCGCTCCATTCACGTGTGTGTGTGTGTGTGTGTGTGTGTGTGTGCGCATGTGTCTGTGTGTCTGCGTGCGTGCATGCGTGTGTTTGGACTGAAAAAGGTGGTACATGATCTTGGTAAGCAATTTGACAACATTGTAGTAAATATTTTCGGTGCATCAAAAAGCGTCCTCGTTAAGATACCAGCAGACAAGCTAATCCAGCACAAATTAGTGCATAAAAAGTAACCAAAATGAAGTATTTAAACCTCATAATTGAATACAAAATGAGGGGAAAAACTGCAAAAAGGTCCACTTTTTGAAAAAAAGAACCCCCCTTCCACTAGGCTGGCTACGGGCCTGTTGCAGGAGATGAGTGACAGCAGAAACAGCGCACAGTTAATAGCGCTCTTCCGGGTCTTTCCGGAGTTGCCCGAGTAGCTCAGTCGGGAGCGCGTCAGACTGAAGGTATGAAGCCCCAGGTCCGATCCCTGGCTCTGGCAATGAGCTACACTGTTTCCACTTCCACACTTTTACTCTGCACAACAATCTGACGCAGAGCAACCATGATTTTACAGCAAAGTGAAATCATGGTCACTCTGCTTCAGATTGTTCTGCAAAGTAAAAGCTTTCATTTCATGTTGTGTAAAAAAAGTGCAAAAGTCCAAAAGTGTCTTGACAAGTGTTGAAATTAAAGCTAGACCCACGCTAACGCGATTCTTTAAATCCCAGACGATATTTAAAATGGTGGGCTGCTCACATTTAACGACAGGCAGGATTTCACGGAATTTAGGTCTTTTGCATCATGATGCCCCAAAACAACTATTGTTATTTGAGGTATTTGAATCAATACTTATGAAAGTCAAAATCAAAAACTCAAAATAATGTAACTTGTTTTCGTGGATGTGCTCGACTCTCATTGGCTGCTGTCGGTCTCGGACCCGAGTCGCATCTTTAATATGAATTGTGTTGGATCTACTCGCCTGCCTGGCGAGCTGCAGGTTTGAGCAGAGGGCAGCGGCTCATCGGTTAGGCCCCGACCTGCTGCTTTCTGTTCAACCGGACACTCAATGACTCCATTGAATGAACAACCGGCTTAGATTGTACTTTTCAAATTGTGTAAAAAATAGTTGGTTCTTTAATATGTTATTCATACAATTCTATGCTTAACTTAAACCCTCTACAGTTAAAAATAATGAAAATGCTCTGATTAAGGTTCAATTAAGCAATCGAGAGCTCTGTTGGAACAGATACCACAGGCAGTGCCCATCTTGCCCATCTTGCCAAAGACTATCAACATCAATATTATTAGCATTAGTAATGTAACTATTCTCAATTTCCCAGCTGAGCTCACAGACACTTTCACTGACCCCCCCCTCCTTCCTGGGGGGTGAATCCCTTCCTAATTGATAGGGTATTTCTGTTAGTGAAAGGACTATTTCCATACAATATCATGACTTTAGACTTTAAACTATATCTCATTCAATGATTTATTTATTTTACATTAAGTTATACCTTCAGTAACTTCCTTATTTTCCCTCATATTCCATTCAACCACCTTCACAACTCTCATGCTGAAAGTGGCAGCACATGTCTTTCACACATATCAAACTCCCTTTTTCCAGCTTCCCAAGCCTTATCAACTCTTAAACCCCTCGTCAACTTCCTCAAACCTTCCTCAACATCGCTCAGACCCACTAAATTGCTCTGTATCCTAAAAGCTGTTCTTTCTCCTTTTCCTAATTTCTTACAAGAAAATTCAAGTTATATTTATTGACATGTATTATTACTATTTATACACACATTTCACTCCATTATTTTAACTAAAATATTTACTTAACAAAATATCTTTTAGAAAATAAGCCTTTTAATTGATTTCAATAATGATTCCCAGGTACCTCAGGAAAACAAAGTTTCAAAAAATGTGTCCAGTCAATGATTTCCCCAATGAAGAGTTTGCGTGGGCACTAAGACTGTCCACCTGCGCGGCTCATATGTCCTTATTGTGTCAACTTCCTCCTATTGAAGTCCAATCTACACCGGTACATGTTCAGAAGAACTGTTCCCGAAACTAGGTTGAACTGATCAATAGTTAATTTCTTACCTACACATTGTATTTAGGGATCTTATATCTGGGAATTTCAAAAACTCTTCATTGTGGAACTCACAGCTACCAAACGACCCTTTAATTTCCTGGAGTATCTGGTTATCTATTGAAGACTCTGTATAGGAAGTTGAAGAAAGTGTTTTGTGATAATTATATAATGTTTTATATTAATACTAGCATTAGAAGTAGTTTGTATACAGACTGAGCAGATTAGATTTAGCAGCACAAGTAAAGGGTCAACAAGGTTGATTTGTTAGAAACTCCTGTCAGAAATGAAAGATCACCCAGTGCCGAAATAGCCTACAGATGTCTGCTGAGAATTTGTTTATGACTTAATCGTTTCTCCAGATAGGCAGGAATTGTTTCTGTTAACGAGCGATTGACACTAGGTAAATGACGACCGTGGGATCGCATCTTCCTAGTGCACATCAAAGACGGACATCTGCTTTGGATCCATCACCTCTTCACGGGAGGACAGATCATAAAACGGACCCGGACCTGTATCTTCTGATTGGATGAACGGCCATAAAGATGTTACGTCATTTTCCTATAAAGCTGCACTCATGTTGGTAAACATTAAGTTCTCACTGAAGGAATTATTCCTGACATGGGGCTTCCGAGCGGCTTGATTAAAGTTCTATTTGCTTTATCTCCACGATTTCTCCACTGATTTCCGAGACGGTTCTACATCTATGTATTCATATCTTCACCATATTTTACTGTTTCCTCAGATTCCCATTTCAGAAATTAGCTCAAATTCAATTTTCAACATTTTATTTTGTATTTCTGGGTTGTAAAATAGTATTTTATTTTTATTTTCTCCTTTAAATGGTTCAATGTTAATTTAGCTCACTTCTTCAATGCTTGTCATTTTATATTTCTATAGTATCCTTCAAATTCGTACCCTTTGACTACTTCACTCATCTTAAATCCAAGGTCTAATTTATTTCAGGTATTTTATGCTGGCCCCAAACATTTTCTGAAAATAAGACTATAATATATCACTATTCTGTTTACATTCTCCTGCCTGGATTTTACATCAGGCTGTCAGGGCTGCACCAGAGTGCTGCTCCTGTGGATGTCAGCCTTTCATTTCCCTTTAATTTGACTTTATAGAATTTGTCCATAATATGATTTTTAACAAACAAATCCTTGTCCTTCTGGGTCTTAGACGACACCATTACTATTTATTTACTTTATTATTACTTTATTTTTATTATTTAGTGTATATTGTGTATTACTTTAACATTATTCTCATAATAGAATATATAATTTATTTATAATTTGTGATGCCTTATGCACTCTATATGCACTCTATATACAGTTAAATGTTTAGATCCAGCCTGGAGCTGAACCTCTGGAGCCACTGGGGAGCTGTTCAGTTGACGGGAGCTCTCTGACTCTATTTTAAATCTATATGTGTTTGTTTGTGGGATTATGTGTATTTGATTACATGTTTTCATTGTTTAAACTTGGTTTTATACAAGTCCTTGCCAATAGTAACAATGTCTTTGCTTTAATTTATGAATTTATGGTTAGACTTAAACATACTGCTAATTAATCAGTCTGTGTAACAGGGCCAAGTGAGTGATTGATTGATTGGATTTTGCTGATCCTATTAGCTATATTCCAATCAATTGATCTAAAACAGCAATTAACCCGTTTTTTTTTTTTTTTTTTGGCTTGTTGTGAATTTTGGCTTTACATTGAAGAGTTTGTATTGTGTTCTTTTTTTAGTTGAAATTGCTGTTGGAAGATCGTATTTTTTTTTCGCCACACTGCTCGGCCGCACCACTCACACTGACTGAATGTTGTGTTGAGGTGTGTGTGCTGCACCAAACGGGAGCACCGGGACAATGTCATCATACGCAGCACATCAACACAACATTCATACTTTTATTCTGTCTTTTTTTTTTTTTTTGGCTTGTTGTGAATTTTGGCTTTACATTGAAGAGTTTGTATTGTGTCCTTTTTTAGTTGAAATTGCTGTTGTAATTGTGGTAACTTATATTGGTGTGTTTATTGTATGGTTTATCTGATGTTTATATTGTGGTTTCTTTTCACTTACATTGGTGTTTATTGTATGTTTTTTTTTAGTATTTCTTTAATGAAGGTCAATTGCGGTTTTATTATAATAATTGGTCGTATGTATTTGAGGGAGAAATTAACTTAACTGTTTAATGGATATTGACTTTTTATGGATTGTTTAGTGATACTGTGATTGTTATTCTATTTGCCTAAATTGCACATTGTGTACCCAGCGTATTAAATTGGTTATTAAAAAGACTTCGTTATATACTTCCTCTTGGCTTTTCACTCTCCCTTTCCATCACTAATTTTAGCTTCCAGGGTTATTCGACCGGACCGTCCGGTAAACCAAAGGTGGTGGCAGCTACACGCTCCTCTGTCAAATCCAGTTAGGACACGACCTTACTAGGACAGGTTTCGTTTCAGTACATATTGATGATCCTGTACTGTTATCCTAACCAACAAAGGCAGATGTGACAAATTAATGCATAACAATAATATTAGTAAATTGGGTTTGATGTATAAGGTGTTGTAGATTATGCAATAGATCTCAACGTAATTTACTGACAGACATCACTCTTTATCACTTTCACTTTTGAAGGAACTGCTTTGTATTCTGTGTATTGTTTTATTGTAGTGCTGCTTCCTTTCTTGGCCAGGTTTTACTTGCAAACGTGATTTTATTCTCAATGTAAGCTCAAAGTCAAATAGTTTAAATAAGAAAACAATGTATTGAAATGAGAACATCATGAACCTGTGTAATTGTGCTGAAGGACAAGCACTGAAAGCAGAGAGAATTTTGTGTTTGGCATTGAATAGCCTTAAAGAAAACTATGCCGTTTTTGGAAACTTTCATATTTAAGTTGAATGTAGGCAAAAACATTCCAGTCACTCTGAAGAGAGAATACAGTTTACTGTTCGAATAAGTAGCCCCTGAATTGAAGATAAAAATCAAAAGTGCTGTTCGTAATTAGTTTACACTTTTACATCAGATGTCTTGTTTTTGCGTTCCAAATTGAGGAGTTGTGGCATATAATGTAAATGAAGTTACTTCACTAGTAGTGCGATTTCTACGTTGTGTATGTGTGTTTGTATATATGAACTCATACATTTTTTAAAGATTGTATTTGGAAAACAAATTCAGGTATAGCACGTGTCCCCCTTTTGAATGGGTTCTATATATAACATTTTAAAACGAATGGTTCTGTATAGAACGCTATGTTTGGGGGTTCTTCATGTAACCCCTTTGAAGGGGTTCTACATAGAACCATAAAGGGATCCACCAGAGCGATTACTCGAGGAACCCTTTATGGTTCTGTGCAGAACAATTTCTTCTAAGAGTGTGGAGTGTCGCCACACAATTTCTCTCAGAGGGCTTTTGACCAATGGCAATCCAATCCTGAATGACATCACCACTATCCTGTTGTACTTTATGCGAGAGATGTATTAAGTAGTTTATAATGAGAAGAATAACAATAATCACCTGTTTTTCATAGGTTTTGTATCCATGGTCTCCTTCATATTAGGAAAGGAAGTTGATCCATAGCCTACTCAGAGACAACTGAGAGTTGGTCTCTGAGCAGCAGCACAAAGGGGTCGAGTCTCTCAATGTCCGTGTGTTGGAGATATTCCACCATATTGGTCCCAGCCTTTAAAACAATGTTAATGAAAGGTACTCACAGTCATTTTAAATATTACATCCTGTAGTGTTTCCTTTCAAAATATAATCTTATTATGACTTGAACTAAATAAATCCTTTGACCCACTAATACCAAATTACAGTTAGGGGGGCCACAGGTGTGATTTGAAAATACGATCTTCCATGTCTTTCTGTTGTGTTTTGACCTGGGGATCTGTAATTGTCCAAGTGGCTACTGCACATGTACTTATTTTATATTAAATGTGTTATTTAATTAGGCTTGGTTCTGGTGAGCATGTACAAGACGTCAGCTTTTTAAATAACTGTGTGTATTGGATCATACACATTTTAGAAATACTCTCTCAAACTTCCCGCATTGGTACCTCACCAGGGAGGTAGAAAAAAGCAATAGCATTGAAAAAGTGTGATTGTAGTTCTGCTCTTCTGCAATATATTTCTACAAGATCAAGAACGGGCTCTGAAAACACTGAGGGTACAGGACGAGGACAGCGAAGCAATGAGCAACACTTGATACAGGATAAGAGCAACGGATACTTAGAATTTATAGGTGTAGGCCCCGTAGTAAAATATTCCCATCCGTTTTCATGGTACAATACTTTGATAATGACCCCCAATAGTCTTTCAAATGCCTGAATATCTGAAAAACATTTTTTTTTTCTGAATTGAAAACCCTAGCTGGCTATGCATTCGTTTGGCACCATCTAACATTTCGGAATCTGTGCATTCTTTACCCTTCCACAGGCGGTACACACTGGCAGCAAAACATAAATTGTTACCTTGGTTTATGTCTATTATTTTACTAAATAAAATACCTTTTAAGCGCCTCCGCGCACCACCACCACCTTGCATATTTCTAATCACAGTGACCGTTATTCGCAAACTCAAATGTGATAGAATTTTGTTGTGACTTTGTAGTAAATTAGCTATGCTCTCTAAGAAATCTGCAGCGTCCAGCTCCCCCACATTTCGCCTCCTCGATTAGAAAGGATTATTTAATGACCCCGAGCTCGGTCTCAGCTGTACAAAATCATTAGGACCCACATTGTGTGATATTTCATTTAGCAATCCTTGCACAGCTCCATGCTCAATACGGACAGCATTCATATAAGATTGTACCAGATCCAGGTTCACAAACCTGAATTCTTCATAAAACTCCATACCCCGAAACCTATTAATTTCTCGGTCATAGCGACGAATAATCTCCAAAAACCCCCGAGGAGGGTCCCCGCCAACGCCACCCTCAGCCATTTGTTCATCATTTTCATTATTCATCTCTAACATTGCAGCATCACCACCGCCGATCTGATTATCATTGTTATTAGCTACCGATGCTAGTTCCTTAGATACATCCTGATCTATATATTCCTGAATTTCCAAGTTTACCGGATGGCCTCCCGTCTGGAGAATGTGCAACAGTGTCTGTGACCGTGCTAATTGTGACACATTTGTTCTAAATTTAAGCCTACGCAGCATTCTTTTCGCAGCATTAATTTTATTTCGCATTACCCCCCTAATTACACAAGCAGACTGACAGATTTTGTGCTTCTCCTTTTTCATTGTTTGTCAATTGTTGTTTTCAGAATTGGTTGTTTTTTGTAACAACCCTTCTCGATCTTGCAGAGACTGATTGATTCACAGTGTGAATTACAGATTCATCAAACTCTCATCAGAAACGGGGCAATTCCCTATTTGTTTTAACAAATTTGTCAAAACATGTATTATGCACTGAGCGGTGTTTAACGCCTCCACAAGCTGACTGCATATCTTGCTAAACACCAGGGCCCTACAATCACCAGGGGTCTGTATGTCAACACAGGGTGATTGATCACATTTCATCTCAGTATCCCCACTAGTGGTGGCTTTAACCGTGCTTTTACCCCGTTTACCTCTTTTTACAGTAGCGGAGCTCGGTCGGTTCACTTTCACACATTGCACCCCAACATCGGTGGTGTCGTGTGCCACCCGGTTTGTCTTACTCAGGGCTTTTCTGGGCGCTGTGTTTCCCCTTTGTGTGACTGGTGGCTGTCTCCCCCGCTGTAGAACGGACCTCCCTTTATCAGCACGATCGGATCTCTTCACCTGTTTTCCACTTGACAAGCCTCTCAAGCAGGGCAATGCAGGCTGTGCCGCATTTTTAGCTATAATAAAACAAACATGTCAATTACACTTTATACAGTGACTTTTCACTACATTTCGAACAAATACAAAATATAATATTATTATTATTATTATTATTATTAATAACATTGGTAAAAACGGTGAATGTTACACACCTCCATTCAAAGTTTGCTCTGTGACTTGGGGTGGGTGGGGGAGTGCTTAGTTATGTGGGTTAAACAACTGTCAAATCAAAAAACAAACATTGGTCCCATAAATGTACACAATATAATGTTTTAGAAGATGTAATTAATTTATAATATGTAACAACTTGTTCTATGGCATACCATGAAATCTGAAAAAAACTGGCCATTAAACACATTGCTTTGGCCCACCTTCAGAACACGTGTCTCCTGCGGTTTGGAAGGCGCTGTTCGGGACGTAGGCGTTGGGGGTTGCGAGTTCCACTCTCCGTGGTCCCCTGCGGGGTGCTCGGCCCGACAGTCTCGGCTCTGTTATTCTGTGCTGTAATATCTCGGTTCTCTCTCACCTTAAATTATACAAACCATGAACTATGCATGATATACTAACACTTTTAAACCCAACTCTATTACTATAAAAAACATTCTTACCATCAATACATGATAACGCATTTACTAGCTCTTCCTCATCAAATGGACCCCAGTCAGATGCCATTATGAAGAGTGTGTCCCTTCATATATTATATTGGATGTGTAAAATTAACTGCTTGGAGCGGCTTATTTATGGGGGGGCAAAATGGTATTTCATAATTTTTCTAAGAATCACACAAAATTGTATTCCACATAACATACCAGGAAACCGCCAAAAATGTTGTTCTTATTACAGAATTCAGTTGGGGCGGTATGTTGGGGTGTCTATTTCACTCCGATAAAGTTGATCTCCAACAGACATCTGTATCTATGCGTGCTATGGTCATGGTCTCACGTTCAAAACAACGTGTACACACTGGGTGAGGTGACCATTTGGAGAGATAAATTGTTATCACATATTTGTTATGGACACGAGCCTAATGGGTACAAATGACTGTACCCACGTGGCACCCATACACGCACCCAACTCCGCCCACACTCCTCCTCCTCTGTAGAGCCACTGCCCCCCATTTACCCACGTGTCCCCACACACGCCCCCAACCCCACCCACACCCCGCCTCCTCTGTAGAGCCGCCGGCCACCATTTACAGTATAAAGAGCATGCTGGTAAACACAGAAAACATGTCACCCGTTCGGGACAGAACAGGTCTGCGGTAACTGGTGGAAACCCCCATAGCGCACTATGGCTACACCAGCTAAGAAGACACCCCCTAGCGACCACGCTGCTGATGAAGATGCGGGGGCACCTAACACAAAATTAAGATGGTCGGAAGACAGGGACCCAAAAGAGGTAACACTTTATTTTACTTTAAAAACGTGTTTAGAATATTATTATTAATTTTAAACGTATGCCGGTGTTTACATGCTGTTAGGCCGTATGTGTGTATATATAAATTTCAATGCAAAGTGAATTTAAATGCATGTTTTCTTCTTTGTATGTTTATCAAAAGAATAGTGTCAGCGCTCCTCCTCCGAGCCCCAGGGATGCTCTCCCAATGTCTGATGAAGACGAAGGTGTCAACACTGGTGATGAGTCTGAAGATGATGACAAGGACCATGAACATGGCAGGGAGGATAAAACCTCAGACACTGATGATGGAGTTGGACCATCAATGGAAAGAGAGGTAAATATAGAGGTCCTACAACTGTGTATAGTTGTGTACTTCTTTACTGACCGACACACATTACAGTTTTAAGTGTTATTTTCTTTTCTCTTCATTAGAATAGTGGAGTACCAGACACCAGTGATATGGATTCCTCTGTCAACTCTTTAAGACCCCGAACAAGATTGAACATTGCATGCTTCTGTTCTTGCCTTGCTAGAACCCACAAGAGTTTTGATTCAGACAGGGAAGTTCCGAGATATAATTGTAAAAACTATGATGATCATGTAACACTAGTGATGACACACACCATAAAGGGCATTATTGCGCTAGTGTTACAACATTGTATTGGCCGTGAATTAGTTAAAGTGTGAGGCCTGTCTGATAGGTGACCCCAGCCAAGCACAGCATCTCTGTCTAACTTTAGATCACGAGCAAGGGAGTGTCTGGAGTAGTGTCGCTCTTATATGTAACAAAATAAGTGTCACCCACTTTCTAAATGTTGTGTTATGTGTTGCACGTGCCCTATGTGGGCTATGCATCACCAGACAGACTGAGAAAGAAGTGAAATCTCTTTTGCATAGCTTAGAAACATGCACTCTACCTTCGAGATGGTTAAGTGACTTGTTGGAAAGTGTAGATGAGTAAGTGATACAATTAATTGAGAAGGTTATAAATAACAAGCCTTATAAGATGTTTTACAAATTTGTTTTGCAATAAGACATTATATATATTTTTTCCAGAGAAAGAAAACTCCTGCTGCCGTGGGTTTATGTATACGTATGTTTGAGGAATCTCTGCTTGAAGATGCCATCCTCACTCTAATAGCTCACAAGTTTGGTGATTTGTATGACACTGGTAATCCTAATGTGACATTGCTGGTTGAGGATATTGTGAAAACAGTGGATGCCCTCCCCAACATGCTCAAGAGAATGCTGTATAAAGATCCACGTCCTGGTGTACCTGCTTTTACAGCTGTTCAAAAAGTTCTCCAGAGTTCTTTTGGAAACACCATCCCTATCATGACCAAGTCCGATATATATGTGTGTATTTAAAACTTGTATTTTTTAATTTACTAAAACAGTATCATAAGACAATATAACCTTAAAAACACAGTTTATGCTATAAAACATTACACCTCCACACAAGCAGGGTGAGGTACACTCGGACCCTCACCATGATGGATGTCACCCTAGCAAAATGGCTACCATCTTACCAAATGACCTATGACCTTACAAATGGTAACAAAATGGCTCCCATCTTACCAGATGACCTATGACCTTACAAATGGCTGACATCCAATATGGCCGATATCATCCAAGATGGCTGACAAGGGAGGGTAAAAGGGTAACCCTGGGGGTGATGGGAAGGAGAGAGAAGTTCCGGTTCAAAGGTGGGGGTAACCGGAAGGTGAGGTGGGCCTTCCGGTCTATGGTACGTAGGGAGGGCGGGACTTCCGGCTGTCAAAATTGTAAGTGATGCTGCCATCATACCGTTTGACATTGTCTCCAAGGTTCTCATCGTGAATAACAAACAAAATTCAAACTACCTTCTGGCCTGACCTTCTAGCTTGACCTAATCTTTCTTAAGTATACAAGAGAGAAAAACAGGTGTGAGAAAAGAATTTCTAACTTTCCTTCCATACATACATACATACATACATACATACATACATACATACGGAAAATAAATAATAGAATTTTGAATCACAATAAGATGTTATCAAGTACAGAAAAAGAAAATGTAATAAAATGTGATCTTAAATACATACAAATAAAGATAATTGGTTTACTATTTCCAGATTCCTTTTTTGAAATACAATGACATGCATTACAAATGAGTATTTACATTATATTTACAGCCGGTGCTCGTGTGTCACTGTGTCCCTCAGGCTGTGGTAGGCGCTGACATATTGGGCAGCCAGGGTGGCTGTGTGTCCCTCCCCCAGGAGGACTGACCGTTTTTCTTTTTTCTAAGTTTTGTCACAGGTTGGGTGGGCATCCATTATGTTGTTACAGAATGTGTCCCTTATTTTGGGCTAAAGCTTTCCGTGGAGGGGAACGTGGATCAGTTTGTACCATTTTTGGGAAGATCTGCCTTGTTGGGGCGGAGCTGTGATCCAGGTGAACAGCAGATCGGGCATAGGTGGGCATGTGGGCAGAGGAGTAGGAAGGCCGGTCAAGCAAATAAGCTTGCTAAGGTACGCAGCAGCAGCAAGCAGCCCCCCCATCCAGCCAGCCAGCCAGTCTGGCTAGCAGTGACTGAGTGGTTGACAGACGGCAAGCAACGGAATGTACGTGCTCTGTGATGTCATAGCAGTCAGCTGAGAGAGGCTCGTGATGTCATCGCTGAGCTGTCTGTCTGTCTGTCTGTCTCTCTCTCTCTCTCTCTCTCTCTCTCTCTCTTCCTCTCAATTCAATTCATTTGTATTGTCAAAGCAATTGGACATACATACATACATACATATATATATATATATATATATATATACATACATACATACATCCATACATGCTAGAAAGTCATTACTATGTTATCTTAAAGGCTAACTAAGCAGAACATATATCATTATAGAACAGAGTTCATAGGTCAACACATGGTTTTAGGGAACAGGCTCGTAGGTCATACAGTTTGACATTGTCTCCAAGGTTCTCATCGTAAATAACAAACAGAAATCAAACTATCTTCTGGGCTGACCTTCTAGTTTGACCGTATCATTCTTAAGTATACAAGAGAGAAAAACAGGTGTAAGAAAATAATTTCTAATTTTCCTTCTACACATATATACATACATACATACATATGTAGCGTTATGTTGGGTGTATTTGGATAAGAGCATTTGGGCTCTGAGCTGAAGCACGGATCTAAAGAAGACCTCTCCCCCCCCCAAAGTTATCAGATTTCCTTAGCTCATCAGCTTGGAACTGGTTTGCATCAAAGTGACAGTTTTGGGGAGGATGGCACCGAGAAGAGGCCAAATAGTTTGGAATTCTGCTATGAGATGTCTGGAGAAAGGGGCCTGTAGGTGATAAAAACTCTTTGAAGTGGACGAGAGCCGAAATCCCGACATAGAGCTACGAACCCGGGCCAACCGGCATTTCCAAAAGATGGCATGGATTGACATCAGTCATAAATCAAGCCCCCCTCCAATAGGACACTGGGGGCTGAAACCGAAATCCAATCTCAAGAACTCAGGGACCAATCACCTACTGATCTGACAGACTTTAAGGAACAGCGGACAGTCTTTCTCTCTCTCTTTCTCTCACCTGAACCAGAAACTCGCTGCCACAGCTCAACCTGTAGCTCTGTTGCCAGAACCGGAATCAGAAACCAACCAAGTCTTTGCCGGCAACAGAAGAGTTAAACTGGGAGAAGGAGATTGAGCCGTACGAAGAATTCTTTTAAAGGACTTTATTAAATAAATAACTTTACAGACCCACCTGATCAGTGGAGTTTTACAGCTGGACAATTGACTAAGTCGACTGAATACGAAAGTGTCAGTCACTTAAATAGCTATTTGAGTCTTAAGAAACTTGACCCTTGGAATAAACAGGGCCCTGCTTTCCTCAAAGACTTTGTCTTCAAGTAACTACGGTGGAACCCTGCTTACAAAGAAGATTTTGTGCACAACCTTGGAGCATTCAAACCAGTGGAAAATCTGTTTGGAAAAGACTCTACATTCCCGAAACCCCAACTTACAGGTGCATCGACTGAGTGGAAGTTCTTGGACAAAGCCGAACCAGACTGCCTTTGTTCCAAACCACACAGACCTCGTGCCGAGTGCTGTTATCTGAGCCCGAAGCCAGAGAGGCCTCTCTGCGACGAAGTTCACATAAGTTTAACAGTTTGGAGTTTGTGATTCATGACATTTGAGAAATCAATTAGAAATGTTAATCTGTGATTCATAACTCTAGAATGTGTAATATCATTTAGTTTTCTTAAATATAAATGTGTGTTGCATTAAACTGTTTTGTTGATAATTTTAGAAATAAAATCTGTCAACCCCGAGAAATATCTTCTCATTCCTGTTTAACTGTTTAGTCTGAAATTGACACAAGTTAATAGACATTAGATTATTGGTGGCCCTGCCTATCCTTAATCATTGAATAATAATCAGTTAAGGGAAATTGTGGTAACAAATAGGATCTTTCTCGGCACCTAAACGTAAATGAGACTGATATATATATAACGAGAAGTTACCCGACATAAATACTAACCTGCGTAGTTATTTAATGTCTGACTAATAATACTAACGAGAGACTCACCTTCGTCTTACTAACCGGTATTGTAGTCAATGTGTTTATAACCTTTTTTGTTTAACGATTTGTTAAACGGAATGTACGTGCTCTGTGCTGTCATAGCAGTAAGCTGAGAGAGGCTCGTCATGTCATCGCTGAGCTGGCTGGCTGGCTGGCTGGCTCTCTGTGTGTGTGTGTGTGTGTGTGTATGTGTGTCTCTCTGTCTGTCTGTCTGTCTGTCTCTCTCTCTCTCTCTCTCCCTCTCAATTCAATTCATTTGTATTGTCAAAGCAATTGGACATGCATACATACATACATACATATATATGGAAAATAAACAATATGTGTACATCTCTTTCGGCATTAGTGGTGCCCTCACAGATGTGCAAGTTACATGACAGACAGACAGACAGACACACACACACTTTCACACACAGACAGACAGACAGACAGACAGACACACGCATATTATGGGTCTTTGTTGGGTAGTGAAATGGGTAGCATCAGTCGCAGTGTGGGTAATGTCAGGGAGCCAATCATAGTCCCCGTTATTTACAGTATGACGTATTGAGCACCTAGGATTCCTCATGTGTATGTGAGGGGCAGAGGAACCGGATCCCAAGTGTGCGTAGTATAGGTTTCAAAGCATGCAGGGGAATAGGCACCCCACCCTGACACCTATAGAAGACTGGATAGGGAGATATAAATAGCAATGGGGAGACTCTTGTACTTGGTGTGGCTCTATCCATATAGTGGGGCCAGCAGGTGCAGCAATAGAAGCTCAGCCTGGGGAGACTGGATTTAGCATTTCCTCTCCATTTTGATAACTATCCATAATCATTTCTGCAAAATACTTCTATGATACCTATGTATGTTTTTTACTTGTACTATATTATACTATCAAGTATCAGTGTACACATACAATGTGACCTGTTACATTAATACAGAGGCCACGGAAGGCCAGATCACTAATAGCCACTGTCCCCTGATATTACACTTTTTTACAATCACTTTGGCACTCATTTCAGAACCTTGATGTCATTTTTCAAAACTCTAGACACTAAACTCACACCCGATGATCAAAATGCACATTTTTCAAAACTCTAACACTTTTTTACAATTGCTTGGATACAATACACATCAACCTCAGATCATTTGTTCATTGAACTAAAATGACACAACTTAACATCAAAGTATTACCATTTCAAAATGCAATTCACACATTACATCTGAGATCACTGTCTATTCATTTCATTACAAAGATCTAACTATCAATTGATACAGCTGCTCAAAATGATAAGTGACTGTTGCATTACTCTTAATGCATAATTTTATGGAAACTGACAAACAATATTCCATGTTTCGATCATGAAAGTTTCAGGATAATGAGATCCATTGACATCAATAAACGAGGAGCATGAACCAGTTGGACTACATTATCTATGGATGTAATATTTCATCATCATTCATCATCATGTAGCACTTTTCCACACCATGTTTGCAGTGTGGAAGGAAAGTTAGAAATTTTTTCTCTAATACCTGTTTTTCTCTCTTGTATACTTAAGAAAGATAAGGTCAAGCTAGAAGGTCAGGCCAGAAGGTAGTTTGATTTCTGTTTGTTATTTACGATGAGAATCTTGGAGACAATGTCAAACAGTATGATTGAAGTGCCTGCTCCCTAATCCATGTGTTGATCTATGAACTCTGTCCTATAATGATATAAATTCTGCTTAGCTAACTTTTAAGATAACATAGTAATGACTTTCTGATTATAACCAGCTCTTTGATTTTTGTGTATAAAAGCTCTGACTGTTAAAATGAAGGCAGAGCGACTTTGGGATCTACTTGAGTCACTGTTCCTCTCCACGCTGCGTGTATTAAAGGCATTGAAACTAACGCTCCAACCTGGTTGAAGATGATTGTTCTTCCACATCAGATTTGACATTACTGTATGTATGCAGGCCCTTGTAATTGCTTTTCCAATACTGCCAACTGGTTATTGATGATTGATTTCACATTGTGGTACGAGTATCGAGTGAAATGAGTGCTATCCACCCCAGCAACACAGTGATAACATGGAGCCGGCAAGTCATCCAGGTCACAATAGAGGTCAAGCAGTGGGAGGAGGAAGACGTGGTGGTCAAAGGAATGGAAGGGGACATGCACCCCTTCTGAGAGGTGGTCGTGGGCCTCGTCATAGAGGAGGGCTTAGGCCTCACCAGAGAGGCAGCCATGGGCCTCATTTGAGAGGTGTTGGGGGAACGTGGTAGAGGACAAGGCCACGGACCAGACAGCGGCAGCAACAGCAAATAGTGTCCAGTGAAATCCGAGAAATAGTTGTAGAGCATGTTGTAAATCATGGCATGACCATGACTGAGGCAGCTACAATGATTCAATCAAACCTCAGAATCAACTCAGGATCAACTGTGGCCTCAATCATCAGAAATTTCCGTACTGAGAAGCGGCAAGTCTTCAGCATGCACTAAACATTAGGCTACTCTCAATTGTCAAATGACTGTATACTGCATACCAATGTGTAGCACAGAGTATAGTGTGCCTTTTGAAAGAAATGCAGACAGAGTGAAGCAGCTGATGACTGAGTATGTTCAGGTATGTTCAGTTTCAAGATGCCTCTTGTGAAAAATGGTTGTGAGAACCTGAACCTGAACACAGGGCTGATGGAAATTTAGAAGTACAGTAATCAATCCTTTGTTTTGCTTTTTACACTAAGCCAGGTGAGGAACACTGCAGTTGACATTTTACTGTAGTTTTGTTCGTTTTTGTAGCTAATTATTGTTGCATGGATTCAAAGAAACCTATGGTGTGATTTGATTGTATTGCATCAATACATTTCAGATTTTGTTCAATGATTCCACTGTGTCTGTAGTATTCTCTCTACTAGTCCTTTTACAGTGATGTATTTATGTATTTTACCATAATGAAACATGTATCACATATTTTGTACTACAATATTTAATGATTGTACGAACAACTACACAGTGAAACTATCGGTATCTTCTGTGTGGGTGATCTAAATAAATGTTACTATGGTATTTCATGATAAATGAATTATTTGAACCAACAAGTCTGCAAGTGCAAGGTTTCTTTAAAGATATGAATGCACAATGCAATGTTTTGAACATTGGACAGCCTGTGTTACAAGTGATGACCGTTTTGAGTTTTGTGTCTAGAGTTTTGAAAAATGACATCAAGGTTCTGAAATTAGTGACAAAGTGATTGTAAAAAACTGTATATTCATCCTATTTAATGTGCTCTTTTAAAATGTACTTTTCTTTTTTATGTTGCCATTTCTGTTCTACCAATGTTTCAGTTGTTAGCCAAAGATTGACAGAGTACATCTCATACACACAGGCCAGACAGCAAGGATTTCTTTTTGAAATTCAATTACAAATGCTGCATGAACTCATCAATACGATTAGAGCTCCTGAAAGCAATATAACTAACTCACTCTACAGCATCTCATTAGCAGTGAAAAGAAACCAAGAAAGTTGGGACAGTCGACTGTTTACCACTATGTAACATCACCTTTTCTTTTAATAACACTTATTAAGCACTTGGGCACTGAAGACACCACTTGGTTAAGTTTAGCAAGTGGGATTTCCCCCCATTCATCCATTATGCATTTCCTCAGCTGCGCAACTGCACAGGGCCTTCGTTGTCTTAATTTGCACTTCATAGTGCGCCACACATTCTCAATTCGGAGACAGGTCAGGACTGCAGGCAGGCCATGCTAGCACCCGCACTCTCTGCCTATGCAACCATGCGCTTGAAATCTGGGCAGAATGTGGTTTGGCGTTATCCTGCTGAAAAATGCAGGGACGTCCCTGGAAAAGACGATGTCTGGATGGCAGCATATGTTGCTCCAAAATGTGTACATCTCTTTCTGCAAAAATGGTGCCCTCACAGATGTGCGAGTTACATGACAGACAGACACTCATACACACTGTCACACCCACACACACACACACACACTTTCACAGACAGACACACGCACACACACTCACTTTCACACAGAGACAGACACACAAACACAGAGACAGACACACACACACTCACTTTCACACAGAGACACACAAACACATACACTTTCACACAGACACACACACACATACATACATACATACATATATAAGGAAAAGAAACAATACATTTAAAAATCACAAAAAGATGTAATAAAGTACAGAAAATCTAAATGTAATAAAATGTGATCTTTAATACACACAAATATGTATGGCTGGTCGGATGCGTCTTGGACTCGGGTTCCTCTTCATTACGTATAATGCTTTTGCCTTTTGCTATAGCTTTCCGTGGAGGGGATCGTGGGTGAGTTTGTACCATTCTTGGGAGGCTCTGCCTTGTTGGGGCGGAGCTGTGATCCAGGTGAACAGCAGATCGGACATAGGTGGGCATGTGGGCGGAGGAGGAAGGCCGGTCAAGCAAATAAGCTTGCTAAGGTACGCAGCAGCAGCAAGCAGCCCCACCATCCAGTCAGCCAGCCAGTCTGGCTGGCAGTGACTGAGTGGTTGACAGACGGCAAGCAACGGAATGTACGTGCTCTGTGATGTCATAGGAGTCACCTGAGAGAGATGTTTGTGATGTCATCGCTGAGCTGGCTGGCTCTGTGTGTCTTGCTGGCTGTGTGTGTGTGTGTGAGAGAGAGAGAGACTTTTTGACTTTTATCAGACTTCATTGCCTGTTTGCAACACGCAATAATTCATACAAAAGAAAATAAATAAATAAATAAAAAATAGTGTTCCCCTTTGTTTGTCTCCCCCCAACAAGCATTAACTCCGCCACTGATCTGTACACTTTTAAAGAAAGCAACCCAATACACACAACAAAACAACCATCAAATACTAAACCCTATAAATGAATTACATAATAAAAACCAACTCCCCGTCATACAATTCACAAAGGGCATCATTAATACACCAGACCTGTTCAAAACTCTCCAAATCATTCATCAGCCTGTAATAGTTAAACTCTAGTCTGACTCTGCACTTGACCAGCATGGCAAACACTCTCACTGCATCCTCACTGCCCTCCCCACACACTCTGTTCTTCCTAGTCTTATAGACGGCCATTTTAGCCTGGCCCAGCAAGAAGTTTACCAGCTGGTCCACATGTTTGGTCCTTCTGGTGTATCGCGCCCCTAAAATAAAAACCTTTGTGTTAAAAATCAGGTTAAGATCAGTAAAAAGACGAGTTAAAAGACTAAAAATGGGTGACAACCGAGAACAAGTGCTGAAACAGTGAAACACGGTCTCTCTCTGAGCACAGAATGGGCAGGCGTCGGACACAGCAGGGTTAAGAACAGTAATAAAAGAATTGACAGCAATAATGGTGTGTAACACCCTCCACTGCAGATTGCCAGCTCTCTTATTGAGGGGGGCTTGTACAGGCTTCTCCAGGCGGGCGCAGTGTCTTCCCCCAGCCCCAGCCTGTAAAGTAATTTTAGGAATCACAAAGAAACAGTTGAAAGTGCTAAATAAGTATTTTGATGCACCATATTAATTTAGGAAATTTACATGTTGTTTTTCATCAGCTTCTGTATCTGATGGCTCCACATCACTGGCTGGATTGACAGCAACGACACTCTAAAAAAAGAAGTGTTAAGTTTGAGCATTCAGGACTTGTTTTGAAGATCCTGAATATCACTGGTCCACAATTTATCTGTGAAACTATGGGTTAATCTCCATATACAAAATACTTTTCACACACACTTTAAATTTACAACTAAATTTACATGTTGATGTCTTTCGTCAGCTTCTGTATTTGATGGCTCAATATAACTGGTTGCATTAACAGCAACGGCACACTACAAGAAAATAACATTATATTTAAACATTCAGGACTGGTTTAGCATCACCTCGAATATCCCTAGCCCTTGAGGTCGATTGTTATTGTGGTCTTCAAGACCAGTGCTTCTCAACCTTAGTCCTGGAGGAGGCCCACTGTCTGCTGATTTTCATTACAACAACATTGTAGGTTATATCAGTGACTGTGGTCCTAAAGTACCCCTATGCCTGCTGTTTTTTTTCCAGTTGAGCTCTTAATTACCTAATTGGCTTAACTGAAGCCATTTAACCCTTTTCCCAGGTCTTTGGTTGTTGATGAGTTACAAAGAGCTGGATTGTGGCCCGCCATGACTGGAAGTGAAGAACACTCACTCTAGGCCTTTAACTTAATGTTCATATGTAGGGGCCTATCCATCTGATTTGTTTTTGCACATTTATTAACAGAAAAATTGATGGTACGTGAAATCATCTGAGCTGAAAAATATAATGTTCCACCAATAATAAAATAAATGTATTAATTAAAATTATAGAGATAATAGAATGTTCACAGATTATTAGTTCAGAAAACAAAATATTTTTTTATATCTTAAATAGAATTAACACTCAAATCAGTTGTAGGGTAAACAAGGTCTATTTTTTGGATTGATTTTATAATTATACATGTATGGCTGCATGAAGCTTACCTGAGAATCTGATATTTTAGTAACTTTGTTGCTTCTTGTTGGGTAGTCCACGTTTGCCGCCGTTCTTTTTCTGTAAATGTAAATCAAAAGGCAATAATTACATACTGTAATTAAAATACAAAAAGTATAAACATTGTATTATTATTTTTGTATCCTGTTTCTCCATCTCGATGCTGTTCTTTTTGGAATTGCATATCTAGGTTTACTTAAATACTGTTTATAAGATTGTAAACTCATCATCCAAATTTCTTCATTTGCCAAACTTTATGTAGTGCGCTTGCAGTTTCAGAAGAAGAAAAAAAACTGTAACAGATGGGATATGTAGTACTTTATACTCGAGTGGTCTATGCGATTACACCCTGCCGGTGTTATTAAGAACACCAAGTAGCAGAATGCAGAGCGGGACTGTTTTTTGTGCCGTGACTTGTCGGGGGAAAAACGCGCAGAAAAAACGGACGAGAAGGTGAAGGTAGTATGGCGGTGATGCACACGTTGGTGAAGTGGGAAAGCGGGGTCGACAAAGACTCTTACAGCGTGATTCCCACTGCTTGCTTTCGCAATTTTGATTTATTCAGCATTGCTGATGATGACGAAGAGACGACTCGAAACTTCAGAGCAGAGTGGAGAGACACGAACAAACCTCCAAAAGGTGGATGGCCTGTCCATGAAGCGCAGATCATTATGACTGGTAACAATGTTTATTTAAAAAAAAAAAAACATTAAAGTCTTTACATGCTATTTGATATATACAATCACAGTATATTTGAAATGAATGTTTAAGTTATTAATGTGTTGTACTTCTAACATACTCTTATAACATGGTAGGTGGTGGTGAGGGCGCTAAAAACTCGTCATACTTGACTGGCATTTGTAAGAACGATTTATTGTGTGTTGTGCTTTACAATAAAATCCCCCAAATCACAAAATAAATTAAACCAGATATAATTTAACTTCAGTTTTGATTCAGTGTTGGCTGTTCATCTTAATTTGTATGGTCAAAGCACAGTATTTTTATGACAAATAAATATAATCCCCAAATATCTGTGGACATAATGCAGGGTTTTATTTATTTTATTTTTATTTTAGGAAAAGAAGGCGAACTAAGAAGAAAACTTAATGACCTAACAAAAATGCCCTGTCCTAAAATGAAGACAGTACCTAAACCAAACAAAAAACTTCAAATTTCAGATGATAGTGACCTTGATGAACCACAGTTACCGGTGAGATAATTACTGCAAATATTAAATAAATGTATTGCAGGATTGTTTTTTTTTAATCATATTCATATATATATATATTTTCATTTTAAACTCTTTTCCTCTCTGAATACAGCACAGAATAAGAAAGAAAACCGATGGAGCTTCAAGAATTAGATCCCGTCATATTCTACAGACATTTAAAGAGTCCAGTGAAGTTGAGCTACAGCAAAACGTTAAGCAGCTCGAAAAGGAAAACACAAGACTTAAAAATGAAAACCAATGTCTTCGAAACCGTATGGTTGATGGTAAGTTTTTTTATTTATAGCAAATAATTCCTTACCTTGATAAATGTTATTCTTCAGTAATTTAGATTCCAGAGTAATGTATTATAGTTGATCATACTGAAGTAATCTAGAACCACAATACAGACTCTTAATGTGCACTGTCTAATAGTTTAATAATACTGATTATTAAATAAAGTTTTTCAACATAACTTCATAATCCTACATTAATGACTATATGCATTACATTAGACCTGGTAATTGTTGTATTTTATCTCTTTTATTTTTTTCGTAGCTAATGTTAATGACCCACAAAAAGGTCAGTTTGCCAATAACATAGAGCAAGTCTCTCAAGTATAATTGCAGGCATTGATGGTTTTGTTTTCACTTTGTATTAAATATATTACTAGAAATGATTATCATTTAATACTAAGGTTTTTTTCTCCAGAGATTCCAGACCTTTTGGACAATCTGAAAAAAATTGTAACAAAAGCCACATTTATCAGCAATGAAGACAAAAGTGTGTCACCATCAAGTGGTTCTGACAGCCCCACAGCAAATTGTTCTGAATCTGACAAAGAATCACCAAAACAGGTATAACACTCTTGGTCTACAATATTACAAAGACAAGGTAAAAATATATATATTGAAAACAAATATTGGTTGTAAACAATCTAATGATGCTACATTATCAGTTATATTCATAGTTATAGTTGATAATAAGAATGTAATTGAATTATGGGTGTCACAGATTCACTGACTTTATTATGTCTGTAAATTAATAAACTTAGAATTGAGACATACTGTGGTCTTTAATAACACATTTCTGTAACAAAATCACAGCCTTTCTGATAATGTATTCCACTTAACATAATATAAGAATAGTTTGGGGATAAACTTGTTTTTTATTTACCATTGTCTTTTAGGTGGAAAAGTTCCCAGGCACTGGAGTTTACATTGACAAACTGTCCTGGATCCTTGCAGAGAGGTGCAGCACGAATACGTCATATGCAAGAACCCTGACGGTTGCTGTCTTTGACTTTCCAACATTACTAAAGAGCAATCTTCGTGGTGGTGGCAGCAAGAGAGATCCAACTTCGGAGACATTAAGATCCTCATTGATGTTATTGAGGATCATATACAGCTGCCTTCGGAAGGACACGACGTGTTTCAGTTGCGGGGCTTTGCAGCCCAGCGGGACCCTCTTAATGCCGGACATCAGCTGCCCGAGCCGGTGCGGATGAACGGAGGGACGTTAGACAGCGTTACCTTCCGGGCAGGAGCAGCGAGCGGCAACACCGGGGTGAAAGTGTCGTCTAACACTGTGCCATTAGCCACTAGCTGATTGAGCAGATCAGTGGTTTTTAAGAAGATAACAATGGCAGCAGACTTGATATTTTCACACCCTGCTACCTCCCCAACCGCTAACACACACTGCTCTAGGGGGCAGAACTGCACCGGAGCGATCTTGACTCCATGGCGTCGGGTCAGTTTTTCAAAAGACGCATTCAGGGGGTCCGACCCCCCGACCCGGGAAGAACTACCGGTACTCCCCCCTCCCCTCCCCTGTTCCCCCACAATAAGAAAAGCACTGAAAACAGAAGACAAAATAAACAAACTGAAAAAAGTAAAGCAACAAAAAAACGCAGCCAAAGGACAGAGCTCTCAGCAGCACTCCCGCTCACTGCAGACCCCTCCCACACACTCCCAGCTGAGAGAGAGAGAGAGAGAGAGAGAGAGAGAGAGTTAGTGTCTGTCTGTCTCTCTCTCTCTGTAGATGCATCATAGGGAACATATGTAACAATCTCTCTTTTTGTTTACCAAAAATGAGAATGAACGTATTTCAAGTGGGTGTTGCCTTGGTTGGAAACGTTTTAAGATTATTTATGAAGTGTAAAGTGGATTTGTCTCAGTTCTCCGTAGTTTTCAATGTATGTGCCATTCAGTAGCGTTCATGTTACAGATGTGCCCTATGCAGTGGTAGGGTCAATAAAATGTCAGTAAAACTTTATTTTACCAATTATGGAGGGGAAGAACTGCAAATAGAGGGTCCCCACTAATTATCTAACTTACCAACAACGTTTCAAATTAGGTCTTGCGAAGCTGCCAAATAATGCTGTATAATCGTATGTGTCTTCATACACCGGCTGCTATAGTCTGATAGCTTTGATTATATATATATATTTTCTCGTGAACCACAAATGCTATTTGCTTGATTTTTACAGAGTATGTTATAAATACCATTGTTATGAAGCCTGACAAATTGTATGCTGTAATTATGAATATTTTCAAATCATTTGTTTGTTTTTCCTAACATGTTACAAATGTTCCCTATGTGAAAGATGCATTATATCTTAATAACGTCTAAACAATTAAAGATATACAGATTATTATTTTCGGTAAAGTTATAACACATTGCTATTAACTATGTGTGTCAGTAAAAGTTTAAAAAATCCTAATAATTTTTTATTGATCCTGCAAAATAGGTGTTTAGGGAACATTTGTAACATTAGGGTTACGATTTGCCATAGACGCGGAATGAGTTTGATTGTGATGTTAAATGGGGTTTAAAGACGCAGTCGCCTCGGTGCTGATTACTATTGCTGTGTTTCTCCACTTCTACTCCATGCTTGGGAACGCCCACATCCAGTGACGTCAAAACCGGTGGAAAAGCGGGCCGGTTCAAAAAAGATCAGCTGGATCCCAGGCCGAGCAGCAGCTCCGGCTCCAGCACCGGCACCATGTCGCTGGAAAAGCGCTAAGTGAGCTCACAGTGAGCTCAGTGTAATGTCTGCTCTGGTGAGCTCACAGTGTGACCTAGTCGTGAGTTCACGTCTTCACTGGGTAGTCCATGACAACTTAATTGACTCAATTCTTGGGCTTAATTGGTCAAAATGACCATTGGTTGAAGGTACTCAGGGACTGATGTGTAGAGAGACTTATTAAACCTGCAGGATTGTGGTTTTCCCAGAACAGAATTAACCAGTGTAGCGTTATGTTGGGTGTATTCTGATAAGAGCATTTTAGCTCTGAGCTGAAGCACTGATCTAAAGAAGACCTCTCCCCCCCAAATTTATCAGATTTCCTTAACTCATCAGCATGTGAACTGGTTTACATCAAAGTGACAGTCTTGGGAAGATGGCACCAAGAATGGGCCAAATAGCTTGGAATCCCTGCTGTGAGATGTCTGGGGAAGGGGGCCTGTAGGAAATAAAAACTCTTTGAAGTGGATGAGAGCCGAAATCCCGACATAGAGCTACGAACCCGGGCCAACCGGCATTTCCAAAAGATGGCATGGATTGACATCAGTCATAAATCAAGCCCCCCTCCAATAGGACACTGGGGGCTGAAACCGAAATCCAATCTCAAGAACTCAGGAACCAATCACCTATTGATCTGATAGACTATAAAGGACAAACACGGCCTTTCTTTCTCTCTCTCTCTCACCTGAACCAGTAACTCGCTGCCACAGCTCAACCTGTAGCTCTGTTGCCCGAACCGGAACCAGAAACCAACCAAGTCTTTGCCGGCAACAGAAGAGTTAAACTGGGAGAAGGAGATTGAGCCGTACAAAGAATTCTTTTAAAGGACTTTATTAAATAAAGAACTTTACAGACTGCGCTGCCCGCCTGTGCCCACCTGATCAGTGGAGTTTTACAGCTGGACAAATGACTAAGTCGACTGAATACGAAAGTGTCAGTCATTTAAATAGCTATTTGAGTTTTAAGAAACTTGACCCTTGGAACAAACAGGGCCCTGCTTTCCTCAAAGACTTTGTCTTCAAGTAACTACGGTGGAAACCTGCTTACAAAGAAGATTTTGTGCACAACCTTGGAGCCTTCAAACCAGTGGAAAATCTGTTTGGAAACGACTCTACTTTCGCGAAACCCCAACTTCCAGGTGCATCGACTGAGTGGAAGTTCTTGGACAAAGCCGAACCGGACTGCCTTTGTTCCAAACCACACGGACCTCGTGCCGTGTGCTGTTATCTGAGCCCGAAGGCAGAGAGGCCTCTCTGCGACGAAGTTCAGATAAGTTTAACAGTTTGGAGTTCATGATTCATGACATTTGAGAAATCAATTAGAAATGTTAATCTGTGATTCATAACTCTAGAATGTGTAATATCATTTAGTTTTCTTAAATATAAATGTGTGTTGCATTAAACTGTTTTGTTGATAATTTTAGAAATAAAATCTGTCAACGCCGAGAAATATCTTCTCATTCCTGTTTAACTGTTTAGTCTGAAATTGACACAAGTTAATAGACACCAGATTATAGGTGGCCCTGCCTATCCTTAATCATTGAATAATAATCAGTTAAGGGAAATTGTGGTAACAAGTAATGATAGGATCTTTCTCTCCACCTAAACGTTAATGAGACTGATATATATATATAACGAGAAGTTACCTGACATAAATACTAACCTGCGTAGTTATTTAATGTCTGACTAATAATACTAACAAGAGACTCACCTTCATCTTACTAACTGGTATTGTAGTCAATGTGTTTATAACCTCTTTTGTTTAACGATTTGTGTTATCATATGCGATCCCATGGTCTTTGATTTGGTCACGGAAGTGATTTGTCTTTGATTTGTTGATATAGAGTTGAATTTTAATTAGTTTTTCCCTTTTGTATAATTAGTGTAGTGCTACATTTAGTCTTTGTTTTGAATAAATTTGACAATTTATATCTTTGGAATTGGTGTCTGCGTCCAATTATTACAGAAATTGAGTTCTACAAGATTCCAGGATTCGTGATAAGGTGATACTATAAATTCACTTCTTTAATTGAAATTTATAAGTGTACCTTACGCTACAGGTGGAACGGGAGCTTCGTGCCCTGGATGTGCAACCCACAAATCTCCATCAACTGCAAGATGCTATCCTATCAATATGGGCCAACATTTCTAAAGAATGCTTTCAGCACCTTGTTGAATCAATGCCACGTAGAATTAAGGCAGTTCTGAAGGCGAAAGGGGGTTAAACACAGTATTAGTATGGTGTTCCTAATAATCCTTTAGGTGAGTGTATATGGAAAAGGAACAATATGTGTACATCTCTGCATATGGTGCCCTAACAGATGTGCAAGTTACATGACAGACAGACACTCACACACACTTTCAAAGACAGACAGACAGACAGACACTCACACACACTTTCACACACTCACTTTCACAGACAGACAGACACAGACACAGACACACTCACTTTCACACAGAGACAGGCACATTTTCACACAGAGACAGACACACAAACACACACAAACAGACACAGACACATACTTTGACAGACAGACAGACAGACAGACAGACACACGCATATTATGGGTCTTTGTTGGGTAGTGAAATGGGTAGCATCAGTCGCAGTGTGGGTAATGTCAGGGAGCCAATCATAGTCCCCGTTATTTGCATATCGTGGCGCAAAGCATTCTGGGAAAAGCAACTAAACACGTTTAGTCATGTATTTGTCCATAGTTTACACATGAGATGAACGAGACAGTATGACGTATTGAGCACCTGGGATTCCTCATGTGTATGTGAGGGGCAGAGGAACCGGATCCCAAGTGTGCGTCCCAGGTGCTATAGGTTTCAAAGCATGCAGGGGAATAGGCACCCCACCCTGACACGTATATAAGATTGGATAGGGAGATATAAATAGCAATGGGGAGACTCTTGACTTGGTGTGGCTCTATCCATATAGTGGGGCCAGCAGGTGCAGCAATAGAAGCTCAGCCTGGGGAGACTGGATTTAGCATTTCCTCTCCATTTTGATAACTATCCATAATCATTTCTGCAAAATACTTCTATGATACCTATGTATGTTTTTTACTTGTACTATATTATACTATCAAGTATCAGTGTACACATACAATGTGACCTGTTACATTAATACAGAGGCCACGGAAGGCCAGATCACTAATAGCCACTGTCCCCTGATATTACACTTTTTTACAATCACTTTGGCACTCATTTCAGAACCTTGATGTCATTTTTCAAAACTCTAGACACTAAACTCACACCCGATGATCAAAATGCACATTTTTCAAAACTCTAACACTTTTTTACAATTGCTTGGATACAATACACATCAACCTCAGATCATTTGTTCATTGAACTAAAATGACACAACTTAACATCAAAGTATTACCATTTCAAAATGCAATTCACACATTACATCTGAGATCACTGTCTATTCATTTCATTACAAAGATCTAACTATCAATTGATACAGCTGCTCAAAATGATAAGTGACTGTTGCATTACTCTTAATGCATAGTTTTATTGAAACTGACAAACAGTATTCCATGTTTCGATCATGAAAGTTTCAGGATAATGAGATCCATTGACACCAATAACCGAGGAGCATGGTTTCTTAGGGTTACCATAGACTTGACTGTGTCTTCTTGTTTGTGAAGGAACAGGACTGTGTTTTCCTGTCTGGGTTCCCGCAGGCTTAAGTGGGTTTGACCTACTATTAGAAAAAAAAAAAAAAAGGAGCGCTAATTAATTGTTCAATATCTGATACGCCGGTGATAATATAAAATAACGTGTTTATAGTTTATAGATGTTTATAGTGTTTATGGTAAATGAAGAAAAGTCATTAAGTTATATACAAGTTCTATAAATGCAAACATTGAAAAGCATGTTTGTTGTTATTCCTATATAGGATTTAGTATTATTTGTGTTTTCTTGTTTTTTGCTATGTTTTCTCCCCTGTCGTTTATTGTTATTTTGCGGGCTTGCACGCCTTGGTTGTTGTGTACAAAACGATACATAGAAAATGGGAAAACGTGTTACTGTGTGGGAACAGCTCTAGTAAGACGGGCGACCCGCCACTTAAAGGTACACATGTAAGGTACATGTATGATAACTATGGAGTGAAGCGGTGCGTTTGACTGGACAATAGGTGACAGAAAATTAAGGTTTCCAGAAGATGGGACTTTTGATTCAGATAGACTTGAGCACCTAAAAACGGTTTTGCAAAATAGGAATACAAAGCATTAAGAAATGAGAAACCAAAGCTAGCTATCTTAAAACATTTGTTAGAGAAAAGAAAGAAAAGACAACAGGCATAATTCAATCTGAATGCCCCGAAGACAAATTAAAAATATATATATATGTTTTTCAGTATAAATGACAGTCCTCAAGATACTGAAGGAAAATTACTAGATAAGTAATAAATAAGGGTAGTTTGAGACACTGCAGGTCAATATAACATGCCAACCAAAACCATGGTATCTGAATTTACTATGGATATAAATTAATATGTGTCTCTTTGTATGTTTGTACGTTTTCAGTTTGCGCAAGGTAAATGTCCATATTTTGACTTTTTCATGTACTGTATAGTCCAGAATATGACTAAGAGAGTCATAAGTCACAAATAGTTACAGAACGCCAGTTAAATATGTTGTAATAACAGACCTACAAGAAAGTCAGCATTTAACTGTACACAGAATGCTATTGCAAACAGAAATAATAATACAAAATTAAGTTATTTAAATAGGTCTTACGAATACAGAAGTTAAAAGTAACATGTTAGAAATGGAATTAGAGCCAAATTTAGAAATAGGAATCCGAGGCAACCACAAACATTCGGTGAAGGTTTCTTACATATTGATAAATAGATAACCAGATACTCCAGGAAATTAACGATGTGCTCATTTGGAAGCTATGAGTTCCACAATGAAGAGTTTTTAAATCCCTAGTAATAGATCCCTAAATACAATGTGTAGGTAAGAAATTAACTATTGATCAGTTCAATAATGTAGTGAAATGTATATAAATAGTAATAATACAAATCGATCAAATATAACTTGCATTTTCTTGTAAGAAATTAGGAATAGGAGAAAGAACAGCTGTTGGGATGCAGTGCGATGTTATCCAAAATTGAAAGCGGTTGAGAAAGGAGAGTTTGTTCTGTGTGAGACAAATGTACTGCCACGAGAGACTCTGATGGTGATTGACTGGAATATGAGGGAAAATAATGAAGTTACTACAGGTATAACTAAAGGTGTAACATAACTAATTTAATGAAACATAGTCATGGCAAGTTATAAAACTGTTTGGAAATAGTCCTTTCACAAACAGAAATACCCTATCAATTAGGAAGAGGGGGGCAGGGGGCAAGGGCCGTATGTGCTCCTCTGCTCCCCCTGTTCGCCTGAGCAGACAAGCAGCCTGAGATGAGAGAGAGAGAGAGAGAGAGAGAGAGAGAGAGAGAGAGAGAGAGAGAGAGAGAGAGAGAGAGAGAGAGAGAAGTCAGAGACAAGGCAGAGACTGTAAGTACGTGTAAGGGTTCATAACTTATTACAAACAGAGCAAGAGTGTAATGAATGGTAATTTACACTGCTTGTATTAATAATGATAATAATATTGATGTTGATACAGACGAATACGTCACATACTAGATGACAACCGCATAAAACTAATAATAATGAAAATAGGAATAATAGGAGTATGGAAATAATTTCAAATTATGGTTTATTGGTAAAAAATGAATTGAGAAACAAAGATTAATAACTGCCATCATTTACCCAACTACTATTAACTATGGTGTTGAAGGAGCTGCTGTAATAGTTATTGTAATGGTCTCAGGTATTTAAGTTAGATAAAAGGACAAAGATAAGCACATTGTTTTGAAACTTTGAAAACTCCACACAAAAAGAGTATCTACACTAGGAAGTAAAGCTGATTCAATAAACACAGAAGATATGATGCTGCTGACGACAGCTGAGTGCTGTACTGAAATAATTTGATAAATGAGATAAATTGGAATCAAGATTATTATTATTTTGAATTGTCCCTTTACTAGAAACCTTATAGATTGTGCGAATGTCAACTAATGTGATAGAGATGCCTTTTATAAGGACGATCTCTGATGTTGTGTGAACCACACATTGTGTCTTCAGACTGATTTATTCCACATGGCAGATATGCATATTATGAATCGTGTCCTGAAGGAACCGATGTCTGACCCATATGGAGAAGATGCTGGTGTTCTTGTTGAGACACAGTAGGCCAAGGGCGCGGCTTTAAAGACAGCCTCACAGCAACTTGAACAGACCAATGCTGAGGTCCACTACGCTGAAGTGATGCTTGACTCAGTGGAGAAATAAGTTAAAATACTATAATTAAAGGTTTTCCAGATTATAGGAATCTACAATATATTGTGAAACTGCTCAGATGACGTCCGCAGTAGCACATATTCTTCTATTGATAGTTTAATTTATAATGTACTATTAGTGGAGATGTCACATTATTCAAATGAATAGAATGACAGCCATGAAGTCAGAATCAGTCCATTGCCCTTCACTTAAGATTTGTACAATGTATAATGTTTATAAATCAAAACGCAACAAATATATGTACAATACAGTTTACAAACTGAATTTGTAAAAAAGAATGTTTTGCTGACTTTTGTATTCTCTTTGAAGCAACAAAATGTATGTGTTATGTATGTCGTAACTAGGGTTTGACTTTTATGACCTGGGGCTGGATGAAATTTAATTTGAGATGCACTGTAAAAGCTCCAGGAAATTGCAACTGGCCACTGCACCTTCCATAAGAGAGCTCAAACATTTGCTAATGCATTGGTTGCCTCACAGGCACTCTTTCCCTGGTTTGCCCATGTGGCGCATGGTGTTGGCCACACGGGCAAAGGGGGGATGTGTGCATCAGTCTTTTAAATTGGTTTGCCCCAGGTTTTATAGTAACAGCTTAGCAATTTTGTAGAACTTGCCACATTTGTCAAGCTCATAATCCTGCAATATGCAAATAGATTGTGTTCAAAAGCTTAAATGTTGTGGATATGAATATATACTTGTAATAATATATAGGTGTTCTAAATGGGTTGAAGCCTATCCCGTAGGAAGGCTGAAGTAGTAAAAGTAGCAAAAATACAGTTAAGGGATGTTATATGTAGATTTCGCATTCCAGGGAAATTTCCAGTGATAGGAACACTCACTTCACTGGGACAATAGTGCAGGAACTATGCAAAGCCCTGCGAGGTAAACAACATTTTCACTGCCCCATCAGGCTCAGTCAGCTGGAGCAGTGGAGAAACAAAATGGGATATTAAAGAATAAGCTGTCTAATATATGCAAACAAACAGGACTCAAACGTCCAGATCCCCTTCCTATAGTCCTAATGACAATGAAATCGTCAGCAAATTGAGAAAAACAGGTCTTTCTCCGTGTGAGATTATTATGGGATGACTTATGAGACTCTCCATCACTCCTCCATTGTCTGTAAGGGAAATGGACATCCACTTGATGGATGATGCTATGTTGTCTTTTTGTATGGGACTAACACGTGCTTTCGAAGCTGTCCATTCACAGATGAAAGCCGCCCAGACTGAACCATCCCAGCAGGTTTACCACCCCTTCCAGCAAGATGACTGTGTATATCAAAGCACACAAGAGAAAGTCCTCCCAACAGCCCAGGTGGACAGGGCCCTACCAGGTGCTCCTGACCACCCACACAGCTGTGAAGTGCCTAGGAACGACGACATGGATCCACTCCTCACACTGCAAACTTGCCAATTGAGGCGATCAGCACAACCCTGGTGGAGAACAGAGGGATAAAGGAATTGTTCTTCCACATCAGATTTGACATTACTGTATGTATGCAGGCCCTTGTAATTGCTTTTCCAATACTGCCAACAGGTTATTGATGATTGATTTCACATTGTGGTACGAGTATCGAGTGAAATGCGTGCTATCCACCTCAACAACACAGCGATAACATGGAGCCGGCAGGTGATCCAGGTCACAATAGAGGTCAAGCAGTGGGAGGAGGAAGACGTGGTGGTCAAAGGTGTAGCGTAAGGTACACTTATAAAATTCAATTAAAGAAGTGAATTTATAGTATCACCTTATCACGAATCCTGGAATCTTGTAGAACTCATTTTCTGTAATAATTGGATGCAGACACCAATTCCAAAGATATAAATTGTCAAATTTATTCAAAAACAAAGACTAAATGTAGCACTACACTAATTATACAAAAGGGAAAAACTAATTAAAATTCAACTCTAGATCAACAAATCAAAGACAAATCACTTCCGTGACCAAATCAAAGACCATGGGATCGCATATGATAACACACAAATCATTAAACAAAAAAGGTTATAAACACATTGACTACAATACCGGTTAGTAAGACGAAGGTGAGTCTCTCATTAGTATTGTTAGTCAGACATTCAATAACTATGCAGGTTAGTATTTATGTCAGGTAACTTCTCGTTATATATATATCAGTCTCATTAACGTTTAGGTGGAGAGAAAGATCCTATCATTACTTGTTACCACAATTTCCCTTAACTGATTATTATTCAATGATTAAGGATAGGCAGGGCCACCTATAATCTGGTGTCTATTAACTTGTGTCAATTTCAGACTAAACAGTTAAACAGGAATGAGAAGATATTTCTCGGCGTTGACAGATTTTATTTCTAAAATTATCAACAAAACAGTTGAATGCAACACACATTTATATTTAAGAAAACTAAATGATATTACACATTCTAGAGTTATGAATCACAGATTAACATTTCTAATTGATTTCTCAAATGTCATGAATCACAAACTCCAAACTGTTAAACTTATGTGAACTTCGTCGCAGAGAGGCCTCTCTGGCTTCGGGCTCAGATAACAGCACACGGCACGAGGTCCGTGTGGTTTGGAACAAAGGCAGTCCGGTTCGGCTTTGTCCAAGAACTTCCACTCAGTCGATGCACCTGGAAGTTGGGGTTTCGCGAATGTAGAGTCTTTTCCAAACAGATTTTCCACTGGTTTGAAGGCTCCAAGGTTGTGCACAAAATCTTCTTTGTAAGCAGGGTTCCACCGTAGTTACTTGAAGACAAAGTCTTTGAGGAAAGCAGGGCCCTGTTCGTTCCAAGGGTCAAGTTTCTTAAGACTCAAATAGCTATTTAAGTGACTGACACTTTCGTATTCAGTCGACTTAGTCAATTGTCCAGCTGTAAAACTCCACTGATCAGGTGGGTCTGTAAAGTTATTTATTTAATAAAGTCCTTTAAAAGAATTCTTCGTACGGCTCAATCTCCTTCTCCCAGTTTAACTCTTCTGTTGCCGGCAAAGACTTGGTTGGTTTCTGATTCTGGTTCTGGCAACAGAGCTACAGGTTGAGCTGTGGCAGCGAGTTTCTGGTTCAGGTGAGAGAAAGAGAGAGAGAAAGACTGTCCGCTGTTCCTTAAAGTCTGTCAGATCAGTAGGTGATTGGTCCCTGAGTTCTTGAGATTGGATTTCGGTTTCAGCCCCCAGTGTCCTATTGGAGGGGGGCTTGATTTATGACTGATGTCAATCCATGCCATCTTTTGGAAATGCCGGTTGGCCCGGGTTCGTAGCTCTATGTCGGGATTTCGGCTCTCGTCCACTTCAAAGAGTTTTTATCACCTACAGGCCCCTTTCTCCAGACATCTCATAGCAGAATTCCAAACTATTTGGCCTCTTCTCGGTGCCATCCTCCCCAAAACTGTCACTTTGATGCAAACCAGTTCCAAGCTGATGAGCTAAGGAAATCTGATAACTTTGGGGGGGGGAGAGGTCTTCTTTAGATCCGTGCTTCAGCTCAGAGCCCAAATGCTCTTATCCAAATACACCCAACATAACGCTACATATGTATGTATGTATGTATATATGTGTAGAAGGAAAATTAGAAATTATTTTCTTACACCTGTTTTTCTCTCTTGTATACTTAAGAAAGATACGGTCAAACTAGAAGGTCAGCCCAGAAGATAGTTTGATTTCTGTTTGTTATTTACGATGAGAACCTTGGAGACAATGTCAAACGGTATGACCTACGAGCCTGTTCCCTAAAACCATGTGTTGACCTATGAACTCTGTTCTATAATGATATATGTTCTGCTTAGTTAGCCTTTAAGATAACATAGTAATGACTTTCTAGCATGTATGGATGTATGTATGTATGTATGTCCAATTGCTTTGACAATACAAATGAATTGAATTGAGAGGAAGAGAGAGAGAGAGAGAGACAGACAGACAGACAGACAGCTCAGCGATGACATCACGAGCCTCTCTCAGCTGACTGCTATGACATCACAGAGCACGTACATTCCGTTGCTTGCCGTCTGTCAACCACTCAGTCACTGCTAGCCAGACTGGCTGGCTGGCTGGATGGGGGGGCTGCTTGCTGCTGCTGCGTACCTTAGCAAGCTTATTTGCTTGACCGGCCTTCCTACTCCTCTGCCCACATGCCCACCTATGCCCGATCTGCTGTTCACCTGGATCACAGCTCCGCCCCAACAAGGCAGATCTTCCCAAAAATGGTACAAACTGATCCACGTTCCCCTCCACGGAAAGCTTTAGCCCAAAATAAGGGACACATTCTGTAACAACATAATGGATGCCCACCCAACCTGTGACAAAACTTAGAAAAAAGAAAAACGGTCAGTCCTCCTGGGGGAGGGACACACAGCCACCCTGGCTGCCCAATATGTCAGCGCCTACCACAGCCTGAGGGACACAGTGACACACGAGCACCGGCTGTAAATATAATGTAAATACTCATTTGTAATGCATGTCAATGTATTTCAAAAAAGGAATCTGGAAATAGTAAACTAATTTTCTTTATTTGTATGTATTTAAGATCACATTTTATTACATTTTCTTTTTCTGTACTTGATAACATCTTATTGTGATTCAAAATTCTATTATTTATTTTCCGTATGTATGTATGTATGTATGTATGTATGTATGTATGGAAGGAAAGTTAGAAATTCTTTTCTCACACCTGTTTTTCTCTCTTGTATACTTAAGAAAGATTAGGTCAAGCTAGAAGGTCAGGCCAGAAGGTAGTTTGAATTTTGTTTGTTATTCACGATGAGAACCTTGGAGACAATGTCAAACGGTATGATGGCAGCATCACTTACAATTTTGACAGCCGGAAGTCCCGCCCTCCCTACGTACCATAGACCGGAAGGCCCACCTCACCTTCCGGTTACCCCCACCTTTGAACCGGAACTTCTCTCTCCTTCCCATCACCCCCAGGGTTACCCTTTTACCCTCCCTTGTCAGCCATCTTGGATGATATCGGCCATATTGGATGTCAGCCATTTGTAAGGTCATAGGTCATCTGGTAAGATGGGAGCCATTTTGTTACCATTTGTAAGGTCATAGGTCATTTGGTAAGATGGTAGCCATTTTGCTAGGGTGACATCCATCATGGTGAGGGTCCGAGTGTACCTCACCCTGCTTGTGTGGAGGTGTAATGTTTTATAGCATAAACTGTGTTTTTAAGGTTATATTGTCTTATGATACTGTTTTAGTAAATTAAAAAATACAAGTTTTAAATACACACATATATATCGGACTTGGTCATGATAGGGATGGTGTTTCCAAAAGAACTCTGGAGAACTTTTTGAACAGCTGTAAAAGCAGGTACACCAGGACGTGGATCTTTATACAGCATTCTCTTGAGCATGTTGGGGAGGGCATCCACTGTTTTCACAATATCCTCAACCAGCAATGTCACATTAGGATTACCAGTGTCATCACAAATCACCAAACTTGTGAGCTATTAGAGTGAGGATGGCATCTTCAAGCAGAGATTCCTCAAACATACGTATACATAAACCCACGGCAGCAGGAGTTTTCTTTCTCTGGAAAAAATATATATAATGTCTTATTGCAAAACAAATTTGTAAAACATCTTATAAGGCTTGTTATTTATAACCTTCTCAATTAATTGTATCACTTACTCATCTACACTTTCCAACAAGTCACTTAACCATCTCGAAGGTAGAGTGCATGTTTCTAAGCTATGCAAAAGAGATTTCACTTCTTTCTCAGTCTGTCTGGTGATGCATAGCCCACATAGGGCACGTGCAACACATAACACAACATTTAGAAAGTGGGTGACACTTATTTTGTTACATATAAGAGCGACACTACTCCAGACACTCCCTTGCTCGTGATCTAAAGTTAGACAGAGATGCTGTGCTTGGCTGGGGTCACCTATCAGACAGGCCTCACACTTATCAACTAATTCACGGCCAATACAATGTTGTAACACTAGCGCAATAATGCCCTTTATGGTGTGTGTCATCACTAGTGTTACATGATCATCATAGTTTTTACAATTATATCTCGGAACTTCCCTGTCTGAATCAAAACTCTTGTGGGTTCTAGCAAGGCAAGAACAGAAGCATGCAATGTTCAATCTTGTTCGGGGTCTTAAAGAGTTGACAGAGGAATCCATATCACTGGTGTCTGGTACTCCACTATTCTAATGAAGAGAAAAGAAAATAACACTTAAAACTGTAATGTGTGTCGGTCAGTAAAGAAGTACACAACTATACACAGTTGTAGGACCTCTATATTTACCTCTCTTTCCATTGATGGTCCAACTCCATCATCAGTGTCTGAGGTTTTATCCTCCCTGCCATGTTCATGGTCCTTGTCATCATCTTCAGACTCATCACCAGTGTTGACACCTTCGTCTTCATCAGACATTGGGAGAGCATCCCTGGGGCTCGGAGGAGGAGCGCTGACACTATTCTTTTGATAAACATACAAAGAAGAAAACATGCATTTAAATTCACTTTGCATTGAAATTTATATATACACACATACGGCCTAACAGCATGTAAACACCGGCATACGTTTAAAATTAATAATAATATTCTAAACACGTTTTTAAAGTAAAATAAAGTGTTACCTCTTTTGGGTCCCTGTCTTCCGACCATCTTAATTTTGTGTTAGGTGCCCCCGCATCTTCATCAGCAGCGTGGTCGCTAGGGGGTGTCTTCTTAGCTGGTGTAGCCATAGTGCGCTATGGGGGTTTCCACCAGTTACCGCAGACCTGTTCTGTCCCGAACGGGTGACATGTTTTCTGTGTTTACCAGCATGCTCTTTATACTGTAAATGGTGGCCGGCGGCTCTACAGAGGAGGCGGGGTGTGGGTGGGGTTGGGGGCGTGTGTGGGGACACGTGGGTAAATGGGGGGCAGTGGCTCTACAGAGGAGGAGGAGTGTGGGCGGAGTTGGGTGCGTGTATGGGTGCCACGTGGGTACAGTCATTTGTACCCATTAGGCTCGTGTCCATAACAAATATGTGATAACAATTTATCTCTCCAAATGGTCACCTCACCCAGTGTGTACACGTTGTTTTGAACGTGAGACCATGACCATAGCACGCATAGATACAGATGTCTGTTGGAGATCAACTTTATCGGAGTGAAATAGACACCCCAACATACCGCCCCAACTGAATTCTGTAATAAGAACAACATTTTTGGCGGTTTCCTGGTATGTTATGTGGAATACAATTTTGTGTGATTCTTAGAAAAATTATGAAATACCATTTTGCCCCCCCATAAATAAGCCGCTCCAAGCAGTTAATTTTACACATCCAATATAATATATGAAGGGACACACTCTTCATAATGGCATCTGACTGGGGTCCATTTGATGAGGAAGAGCTAGTAAATGCGTTATCATGTATTGATGGTAAGAATGTTTTTTATAGTAATAGAGTTGGGTTTAAAAGTGTTAGTATATCATGCATAGTTCATGGTTTGTATAATTTAAGGTGAGAGAGAACCGAGATATTACAGCACAGAATAACAGAGCCGAGACTGTCGGGCCGAGCACCCCGCAGGGGACCACGGAGAGTGGAACTCGCAACCCCCAACGCCTACGTCCCGAACAGCGCCTTCCAAACCGCAGGAGACACGTGTTCTGAAGGTGGGCCAAAGCAATGTGTTTAATGGCCAGTTTTATTCAGATTTCATGGTATGCCATAGAACAAGTTGTTACATATTATAAATTAATTACATCTTCTAAAACATTATATTGTGTACATTTATGGGACCAATGTTTGTTTTTTGATTTGACAGTTGTTTAACCCACATAACTAAGCACTCCCCCACCCACCCCAAGTCACAGAGCAAACTTTGAATGGAGGTGTGTAACATTCACCGTTTTTACCAATGTTATTAATAATAATAATAATAATAATAATAATATTATATTTTGTATTTGTTCGAAATGTAGTGAAAAGTCACTGTATAAAGTGTAATTGACATGTTTGTTTTATTATAGCTAAAAATGCGGCACAGCCTGCATTGCCCTGCTTGAGAGGCTTGTCAAGTGGAAAACAGGTGAAGAGATCCGATCGTGCTGATAAAGGGAGGTCCGTTCTACAGCGGGGGAGACAGCCACCAGTCACACAAAGGGGAAACACAGCGCCCAGAAAAGCCCTGAGTAAGACAAACCGGGTGGCACACGACACCACCAATGTGGGGGTGCAATGTGTGAAAGTGAACCGACCGAGCTCCGCTACTGTAAAAAGAGGTAAACGGGGTAAAAGCACGGTTAAAGCCACCACTAGTGGGGATACTGAGATGAAATGTGATCAATCACCCTGTGTTGACATACAGACCCCTGGTGATTGTAGGGCCATGGTGTTTAGCAAGATATGCAGTCAGCTTGTGGAGGCGTTAAACACCGCTCAGTGCATAATACATGTTTTGACAAATTTGTTAAAACAAATAGGGAATTGACCCGTTTCTGATGAGAGTTTGATGAATCTGTAATTCACACTGTGAATCAATCAGTCTCTGCAAGATCGAGAAGGGTTGTTACAAAAAACAACCAATTCTGAAAACAACAATTGACAAACAATGAAAAAGGAGAAGCACAAAATCTGTCAGTCTGCTTGTGTAATTAGGGGGGTAATGCGAAATAAAATTAATGCTGCGAAAAGAATGCTGCGTAGGCTTAAATTTAGAACAAATGTGTCACAATTAGCACGGTCACAGACACTGTTGCACACTCTCCAGACGGGAGGCCATCCGGTAAACTTGGAAATTCAGGAATATATAGATCAGGATGTATCTAAGGAACTAGCATCGGTAGCTAATAACAATGATAATCAGATCGGGGGTGGTGATGCTGCAATGTTAGAGATGAATAATGAAAATGATGAACAAATGGCTGAGGGTGGCGTTGGCGGGGACCCTCCTCGGGGGTTTTTGGAGATTATTCGTCGCTATGACCGAGAAATTAATAGGTTTCGGGGTATGGAGTTTTATGAAGAATTCAGGTTTGTGAACCTGGATCTGGTACAATCTTATATGAATGCTGTCCGTATTGAGCATGGAGCTGTGCAAGGATTGCTAAATGAAATATCACACAATGTGGGTCCTAATGATTTTGTACAGCTGAGACCGAGCTCGGGGTCATTAAATAATCTTTTCTAATCGAGGAGGCGAAATGTGGGGGAGCTGGACGCTGCAGATTTCTTAGAGAGCATAGCTAATTTACTACAAAGTCACAACAAAATTCTATCACATTTGAGTTTGCGAATAACGGTCACTGTGATTAGAAATATGCAAGGTGGTGGTGGTGCGCGGAGGCGCTTAAAAGGTATTTTATTTAGTAAAATAATAGACATAAACCAAGGTAACAATTTATGTTTTGCTGCCAGTGTGTACCGCCTGTGGAAGGGTAAAGAATGCACAGATTCCGAAATGTTAGATGGTGCCAAACGAATGCATAGCCAGCTAGGGTTTTCAATTCAGAAAAAAAAAATGTTTTTCAGATATTCAGGCATTTGAAAGACTATTGGGGGTCATTATCAAAGTATTGTACCATGAAAACGGATGGGAATATTTTACTACGGGGCCTACACCTATAAATTCTAAGTATCCGTTGCTCTTATCCTGTATCAAGTGTTGCTCATTGCTTCGCTGTCCTCGTCCTGTACCCTCAGTGTTTTCAGAGCCCGTTCTTGATCTTGTAGAAATATATTGCAGAAGAGCAGAACTACAATCACACTTTTTCAATGCTATTGCTTTTTTCTACCTCCCTGGTGAGGTACCAATGCGGGAAGTTTGAGAGAGTATTTCTAAAATGTGTATGATCCAATACACACAGTTATTTAAAAAGCTGACGTCTTGTACATGCTCACCAGAACCAAGCCTAATTAAATAACACATGTAATATAAAATAAGTACATGTGCAGTAGCCACTTGGACAATTACAGATCCCCAGGTCAAAACACAACAGAAAGACATGGAAGATCGTATTTTCAAATCACACCTGTGGCCCCCCTAACTGTAATTTGGTATTAGTGGGTCAAAGGATTTATTTAGTTCAAGTCATAATAAGATTATATTTTGAAAGGAAACACTACAGGATGTAATATTTAAAATGACTGTGAGTACCTTTCATTAACATTGTTTTAAAGGCTGGGACCAATATGGTGGAATATCTCCAACACACGGACATTGAGAGACTTGACCCCTTTGTGCTGCTGCTCAGAGACCAACTCTCAGTTGTCTCTGAGTAGGCTATGGATCAACTTCCTTTCCTAATATGAAGGAGACAATGGATACAAAACCTATAGGCAACTATGAAAAACAGGCGATTATTGTTATTCTTCTCATTATAAACTACTTAATACATCTCTCGCATAAAGTACAACAGGATAGTGGTGACGTCATTCAGGATTGGATTGCCATTGGTCAAAAGCCCTCTGAGAGAAATTGTGTGGCGACACTCCACACTCCTAGAAGAAATTGTTCTGCACAGAACCATAAAGGGTTCCTCGAGTAATCGCTCTGGTGGATCCCTTTATGGTTCTATGTAGAACCCCTTCAAAGGGGTTACATGAAGAACCCCCAAACATAGCGTTCTACACAGAACCATTCGTTTTAAAATGTTATATATAGAACCCATTCAAAAGGGGGACACGTGCTATACCTGAATTTGTTTTCCAAATACAATCTTTAAAAAATGTATGAGTTCATATATACAAACACACATACACAACGAAAAAATCGCACTACTAGTGAACTAACTTCATTTACATTATATGCCACAACTCCTCAATTTGGAACTCAAAAACAAGACATCTGATGTAAAAGTGTAAACTAATTACGAACAGCACTTTTGATTTTTATCTTCAATTCAGGGGCTACTTATTCGCACAGTAAACTGTATTCTCTCTTCAGAGTGACTGGAATGTTTTTGCCTACATTCAACTTAAATATGAAAGTTTCCAAAAACGGCATAGTTTTCTTTAAGGCTATTCAATGCCAAACACAAAATTCTCTCTGCTTTCAGTGCTTGTCCTTCAGCACAATTACACAGGTTCATGATGTTCTCATTTCAATACATTGTTTTCTTATTTAAACTATTTGACTTTGAGCTTACATTGAGAATAAAATCACGTTTGCAAGTAAAACCTGGCCAAGAAAGGAAGCAGCACTACAATAAAACAATACACAGAATACAAAGCAGTTCCTTCAAAAGTGAAAGTGATAAAGAGTGATGTCTGTCAGTAAATTACGCTGAGATCTATTGCATAATCTACAACACCTTATACATCAAACCCAATTTACTAATATTATTGTTATGCATTAATTTGTCACATCTGCCTTTGTTGGTTAGGATAACAGTACAGGATCATCAATATGTACTGAAACGAAACCTGTCCTAGTAAGGTCGTGTCCTAACTGGATTTGACAGAGGAGCGTGTAGCTGCCACCACCTTTGGTTTACCGGACGGTCTGGTCGAATAACCCTGGAAGCTAAAATTAGTGATGTTAAAGGGAGAGTGAAAAGCCAAGAGGAAGTATATAACGAAGTCTTTTTAATAACCAATTTAATACGCTGGGTACACAATGTGCAATTTAGGCAAATAGAATAACAATCACAGTATCACTAAACAATCCATAAAAAGTCAATATCCATTAAACAGTTAAGTTAATTTCTCCCTCAAATACATACGACCAATTATTATAATAAAACCGCAATTGACCTTCATTAAAGAAATACTAAAAAAAAACATACAATAAACACCAATGTAAGTGAAAAGAAACCACAATATAAACATCAGATAAACCATACAATAAACACACCAATATAAGTTACCACAATTACAACAGCAATTTCAACTAAAAAAGGACACAATACAAACTCTTCAATGTAAAGCCAAAATTCACAACAAGCCAAAAAAAAAAAAAAGACAGAATAAAAGTATGAATGTTGTGTTGATGTGCTGCGTATGATGACATTGTCCCGGTGCTCCCGTTTGGTGCAGCACACACACCTCAACACAACATTCAGTCAGTGCGAGTGGTGCGGCCGAGCAGTGTGGCGAAAAAAAAATACGATCTTCCAACCGCAATTTCAACTACAAAAGAACACAATACAAACTCTTCAATGTAAAGCCAAAATTCACAACAAGCCAAAAAAAAACAAAAAAAAACGGGTTAATTGCTGTTTTAGATCAATTGATTGGAATATAGCTAATAGGATCAGCAAAATCCAATCAATCAATCACTCACTTGGCCCTGTTACACAGACTGATTAATAGCAGTATGTTTAAGTCTAACCATAAATTCATAAATTAAAGCAAAGACATTGTTACTATGGGCAAGGACTTGTATAAAACCAAGTTTAAACAATGAAAACATGTAATTAAATACACATAATCCCACAAACAAACACATATAGATTTAAAATAGAGTCAGAGAGCTCCCGTCAACTGAACAGCTCCCCAGTGGCTCCAGAGGTTCAGCTCCAGGCTGGATCTAAACATTTAACTGTATATAGAGTGCATATAGAGTGCATAAGGCATCACAAATTATAAATAAATTATATATTCTATTATGAGAATAATGTTAAAGTAATACACAATATACACTAAATAATAAAAATAAAGTAATAATAAAGTAAATAAATAGTAATGGTGTCGTCTAAGACCCAGAAGGACAAGGATTTGTTTGTTAAAAATCATATTATGGACAAATTCTATAAAGTCAAATTAAAGGGAAATGAAAGGCTGACATCCACAGGAGCAGCACTCTGGTGCAGCCCTGACAGCCTGATGTAAAATCCAGGCAGGAGAATGTAAACAGAATAGTGATATATTATAGTCTTATTTTCAGAAAATGTTTGGGGCCAGCATAAAATACCTGAAATAAATTAGACCTTGGATTTAAGATGAGTGAAGTAGTCAAAGGGTACGAATTTGAAGGATACTATAGAAATATAAAATGACAAGCATTGAAGAAGTGAGCTAAATTAACATTGAACCATTTAAAGGAGAAAATAAAAATAAAATACTATTTTACAACCCAGAAATACAAAATAAAATGTTGAAAATTGAATTTGAGCTAATTTCTGAAATGGGAATCTGAGGAAACAGTAAAATATGGTGAAGATATGAATACATAGATGTAGAACCGTCTCGGAAATCAGTGGAGAAATCGTGGAGATAAAGCAAATAGAACTTTAATCAAGCCGCTCGGAAGCCCCACGTCAGGAATAATTCCTTCAGTGAGAACTTAATGTTTACCAACATGAGTGCAGCTTTATAGGAAAATGACGTAACATCTTATGGCCGTTCATCCAATCAGAAGATACAGGTCCGGGTCCGTTTTATGATCTGTCCTCCCGTGAAGAGGTGATGGATCCAAAGCAGATGTCCGTCTTTGATGTGCACTAGGAAGATGCGATCCCACGGTCGTCATTTACCTAGTGTCAATCGCTCGTTAACAGAAACAATTCCTGCCTATCTGGAGAAACGATTAAGTCATAAACAAATTCTCAGCAGACATCTGTAGGCTATTTCGGCACTGGGTGATCTTTCATTTCTGACAGGAGTTTCTAACAAATCAACCTTGTTGACCCTTTACTTGTGCTGCTAAATCTAATCTGCTCAGTCTGTATACAAACTACTTCTAATGCTAGTATTAATATAAAACATTATATAATTATCACAAAACACTTTCTTCAACTTCCTATACAGAGTCTTCAATAGATAACCAGATACTCCAGGAAATTAAAGGGTCGTTTGGTAGCTGTGAGTTCCACAATGAAGAGTTTTTGAAATTCCCAGATATAAGATCCCTAAATACAATGTGTAGGTAAGAAATTAACTATTGATCAGTTCAACCTAGTTTCGGGAACAGTTCTTCTGAACATGTACCGGTGTAGATTGGACTTCAATAGGAGGAAGTTGACACAATAAGGACATATGAGCCGCGCAGGTGGACAGTCTTAGTGCCCACGCAAACTCTTCATTGGGGAAATCATTGACTGGACACATTTTTTGAAACTTTGTTTTCCTGAGGTACCTGGGAATCATTATTGAAATCAATTAAAAGGCTTATTTTCTAAAAGATATTTTGTTAAGTAAATATTTTAGTTAAAATAATGGAGTGAAATGTGTGTATAAATAGTAATAATACATGTCAATAAATATAACTTGAATTTTCTTGTAAGAAATTAGGAAAAGGAGAAAGAACAGCTTTTAGGATACAGAGCAATTTAGTGGGTCTGAGCGATGTTGAGGAAAGTTGACGAGGGGTTTAAGAGTTGATGAGGCTTGGGAAGCTAGAAAAAGGGAGTTTGATATGTGTGAAAGACATGTGCTGCCACTTTCAGCATGAGAGTTGTGAAGGTGGTTGAATGGAATATGAGGGAAAATAAGGAAGTTACTGAAGGTATAACTTAATGTAAAATAAATAAATCATTGAATGAGATATAGTTTAAAGTCTAAAGTCATGATATTGTATGGAAATAGTCCTTTCACTAACAGAAATACCCTATCAATTAGGAAGGGATTCACCCCCCAGGAAGGAGGGGGGGGTCAGTGAAAGTGTCTGTGAGCTCAGCTGGGAAATTGAGAATAGTTACATTACTAATGCTAATAATATTGATGTTGATAGTCTTTGGCAAGATGGGCAAGATGGGCACTGCCTGTGGTATCTGTTCCAACAGAGCTCTCGATTGCTTAATTGAACCTTAATCAGAGCATTTTCATTATTTTTAACTGTAGAGGGTTTAAGTTAAGCATAGAATTGTATGAATAACATATTAAAGAACCAACTATTTTTTACACAATTTGAAAAGTACAATCTAAGCCGGTTGTTCATTCAATGGAGTCATTGAGTGTCCGGTTGAACAGAAAGCAGCAGGTCGGGGCCTAACCGATGAGCCGCTGCCCTCTGCTCAAACCTGCAGCTCGCCAGGCAGGCGAGTAGATCCAACACAATTCATATTAAAGATGCGACTCGGGTCCGAGACCGGCAGCAGCCAATGAGAGTCGAGCACATCCACGAAAACAAGTTACATTATTTTGAGTTTTTGATTTTGACTTTCATAAGTATTGATTCAAATACCTCAAATAACAATAGTTGTTTTGGGGCATCATGATGCAAAAGACCTAAATTCTGTGAAATCCTGCCTGTCGTTAAATGTGAGCAGCCCACCATTTTAAATATCGTCTGGGATTTAAAGAATCGCGTTAGCGTGGGTCTAGCTTTAATTTCAACACTTGTCAAGACACTTTTGGACTTTTGCACTTTTTTTACACAACATGAAATGAAAGCTTTTACTTTGCAGAACAATCTGAAGCAGAGTGACCATGATTTCACTTTGCTGTAAAATCATGGTTGCTCTGCGTCAGATTGTTGTGCAGAGTAAAAGTGTGGAAGTGGAAACAGTGTAGCTCATTGCCAGAGCCAGGGATCGGACCTGGGGCTTCATACCTTCAGTCTGACGCGCTCCCGACTGAGCTACTCGGGCAACTCCGGAAAGACCCGGAAGAGCGCTATTAACTGTGCGCTGTTTCTGCTGTCACTCATCTCCTGCAACAGGCCCGTAGCCAGCCTAGTGGAAGGGGGGTTCTTTTTTTCAAAAAGTGGACCTTTTTGCAGTTTTTCCCCTCATTTTGTATTCAATTATGAGGTTTAAATACTTCATTTTGGTTACTTTTTATGCACTAATTTGTGCTGGATTAGCTTGTCTGCTGGTATCTTAACGAGGACGCTTTTTGATGCACCGAAAATATTTACTACAATGTTGTCAAATTGCTTACCAAGATCATGTACCACCTTTTTCAGTCCAAACACACGCATGCACGCACGCAGACACACAGACACATGCGCACACACACACACACACACACACGTGAATGGAGCGCCGACACATCACACATATTCAGGGTAAAAATCTTCTGAATCGGTCACTGTAGCTAGCTAGTCCCACTGGATGGATAATGGTCAGAATTTACTGTGTTCTTCCTTGACCCATGCTACACCCCTCCACTGAGTTTCGTGAAAATCGGTCTTGTAGTTTTTGTGTAATCTGACAGACACAGACACACACGAGTAAAAACATTAGCTACCTTCTGCGTGGAGTTGACGACTGTTTGCTAGCACGTAGTTAGCGTTATCTATCTCAACTGTTAGATTAGGTAGTAAATATAACAACCTTACCCTGTTTGGCAGTGTTTTTGAACATATGTTCAATATTCTGCGACAATGACGCTGCTGCCTGCTTTCTCTCCCGTCTCTCCTGCTCTTTTCACCCCATACTCACTATCCAGCTGGATGTCGTTTGCATAACGTCAGTTGCTGCGCACAGGGCCAATTTGGTGCCCTAGGCAAGATTTTAAGTGGTGCCCCCTGCATCGCAGGGTCATTGTGTTCATACACTCACAGACTGCATAGCTTTATGTCTTTGAGATCTTCTTTATTTTAGAAACAAAACCCCCACACAAACAGTATAAAAACAGTATTAAAGAAACAAGTGACATAAAATGAATTATAAATACAGTATTATAAAAGTATTGCACGAAAAAACGATATTACAGACACCTTAGTGCAATATGCATAATGTAGCAATGTTCTACAGCAGGGGTAGTCAATTATGTTGTGTCAGTGTCCACATTTCTTGGTCAAGGTATAATCAAGGTCCAGACATGGACTAAATCTGTGAATTAGTCACTTACCCCGTTGCTTATATTTAGTACATTCATTTCACAAAGTACAAAAATCAACTGGTTAAATAAATGTATATATTTGTATTAAAACGGTTTCAGACCACTTACATTTTAATTTGTTAAAGATTATTGTAGTCATATAGATAAACATAATAGAAACTTTCAAGCATTTTGTGTCTTATTAGATTAAAGTCTGTACCATTTCCCTTTGTCCCACTGTGCACTGCACAAAATTAGTGTTGAAAAATGAGGGCGAAGACGATTGAGTAATTTAGGGTGCGGGTTCTGGGGAAGATTTTAACAACTGGAGACAAGTCAAAAAACAGCTCAAAATCTCCATGAAATCAGGCAGATTTGGACTCAAACATATCTTTGCTTCACAACCACACATCAGCAGCGGAAAATCCCATATCAAGCAACATTATATATGCAAACTGGACGCGGTGCCGGTGGGTGTGATGGAAACGTGTCGCTGCTGAAACGCGTCTGCACTGAAATCCGCTGCGTCCGCCGCTGCCGGACGAGTTTCTAGGTGAACACAAGCTATGGCACCGTGACCCCCGGTCGTGTGCGCACTTTTATATTTTAGAGGCGAGGTTGACAATGTCCAATTTTAGCTGCTTATGTATAGAAATCAGCAAAACCCAATAGCTGTGTTTGACAGTACAAAGTGCCGCTGTTGCCCAGTGCAGAGAGAGCAGGGAATCTGCGCGCAGTCAACTCACTGACTGACTCCCTAACAGCAGCTCTATACAGGACATCCCATATTAACACTCACATCCTATTGGCTAATAACCAGGAATTGCTGTGACTTGGTTCCACACAATAACAAGCACTGAGTGCAACAAACCTCCGTACAAATGTTCACTCTTTCGGGCGCCCCTAGCATTTGCCTGTTCCGATAGGGCCGGCCTTGGCTTCGCATGTAATACTCCTGTAAAGGATCATTTTAATGAAGACAAAAAAACGGACTTTGGCTACAGGCATGTGCAATGCCGTGTTTATGTGAGAGCTGTGACGCGCTGTAGCAGCAACTACATGTTTTCTACATCTCATCTCTAATGTGAGACAATAAATACATGCATGTGCAAATAGTGCTACATGTTCAATGAATCGCCAACATTGGAATCGGCAGGGACATGTATCTATGTATTTAATATTGGTTTAGTTATTTATTCCTGTAGTGTAAAATAAAAACCGCAAGAGTAGAAAAAGCATTTTTGCACGACCACGGTGTATTTCTGCGCTCGATCATTGTAGCAGTGAATGACGTCATACAAGCCCGCTGTGTCAATCACAGCCAGTGGGCGGTGTCCAGTGCGCTTATTGGCCGACATTATACTTCAGCGTTTAGTGTCACCGTCTCACAAACACTGAAACCCCAGAGGAGATGAGATGTAGTAAACATGTAGTTGCTGCTACAGCGCGTCACAGCTCTCACATAAACACGGCATTGCAGGAGATGAGTGACGGCAGAAACAGCGCACAGTTAATAGCGCCCTTCCGCGCCGATGCTCAGTTGCCGGAGTAGCTCAGCTGGAGAGCAGCAGGGTGACGATCCGGAGGATCCGGGTTCGAGGTCTGGCCCGGCAATGTGTGACTTGACATCCAGCCAATGTTTTTTTATTTGCAGCACGATGTCAAGCAGCGACCATGATTGCACTGCGCTGTATAAGTCATGCTCGCACTGTCCCGGGCCTTTGCTTTTGTATGCAGGATAATCCATGCCAGAATTAAAAATGAATACACAGAGAAAATCATCAATGAATCAATACATGTTGAAAGAAATAAATGAATACATCAATAAATAAATAGACATTTAGACAATAGACATAGGTCAATATGCAGCGGCTCGTTTGGAAAACCGAGCTCAACATCCTTCCCCAACAAATAGGCCACGACTTGCCGCAGCCCTGTAGACGGGGCGTCCATTTTCCACATGAATTTACTAGCTAAGAGTTGTATTGTTGTGCAGAAGCTATTTTTGACTTTGTTCTGAATCGCACTGTCTGTTACACGTGGCTCGAAGCCCAATGTTTGCGCTACAATGTTAACGTTCATATTTCACACTTTCTATTTTTGTCTTTTTTTTAGCCCAAGTGTCCAGGCTTTTCGCGCATGTAGACGATGTGCAAAAAGAAGCGCACTTTCCCGCTCCAGCGCCGCGCTGTTATGTCATGCTGTAAATATAGTAGTACTGTGATGAGCCAGTCGGCTCTGTCACTGATTGAATTGGCTCTTATTAACCCTAATTGGACTGAGCATTGCGACCAATCACGGGATGTCATACCGGGAGCAGATGGGGATATAAGCAGTGCTCAGAAGACACAAGAGAGACTCTTTCTACGGCTAGCATTGCTTGTGTTGGTTTGTGTGCAGATAATAGGGGGCTGCTTGTTTTTACATGTGCAGTGTGCAGTGTGCAGTGTGCAGTGTGCAGTGTGCAGTGTGCGCCAAATGCTGGGGAGCTGTTCAGTTGACGGGAGCTCTCTGACTCTATTTTAAATCTATATGTGTTTGTTTCTGGGATTATGTGTATTTGATTACATGTTTTCATTGGGCAAGGACTTGTATAAAACCAAGTTTAAACATAGTAACAGTTTCTTTGCTTTAATTTATGAATTTATGGTTAGACTTAAACATACTGCTATTAATCAGTCTGTGTAACAGGGCCAAGTGAGTGATTGATTGATTGGATTGTGCTGATCCTATTAGCTATATTCCAATCAATTGATCTAAAACAACAATTAACCCGTTTTTTGTTTTTTTTTGGCTTTACATTGAAGAGTTTGTATTTTGCTTTTATAGTTGAAATTGCTGTTGTAATTGTGGTAACTTATATTGGTGTGTTTATTGTATGGTTTATCTGATGTTTATATTGTGGTTTCTTTTCACTTACATTGGTGTTTATTGTATGGTTTATTTTAGTATTTCTTTAATGAAGGTCAATTGCGGTTTTATTATATTAATTGGTCGTATGTATTTGAGGGAGAAATTAACTTAACTGTTTAATGGATATTGACTTTTTATGGATTGTTTAGTGATACTGTGATTGTTATTCTATTTGCCTAAATTGCACATTGTGTACCCAGCGTATTAAATTGGTTATTAAATAGACTTGGTTATATACTTCCTCTTGGCTTTTCACTCTCCCTTTAACATCACTAATTTTAGCTTCCAGGGTTATTCGACCAGACCGTCCGGTAAACCAAAGGTGGTGGCAGCTACACGCTCCTCTGTCAAATCCAGTTAGGACACGACCTTACTAGGACAGGTTTCGTTACAGTACATTTTGATGATCCTGTACTGTTATCCTTACCAGCAAAGGCAGATGTGACAAATGAATGCATAACAATAATATTAGTAAATTGGGTTTGATGTATAAGGTGTTGTAGATTATGCAATAGAGGGCGGTGACGTGCACTAGGAGACTATACTATTTTGTGCATATGGCTCTCCTAATATTTTCGGTCAGCTTATTACCCAAAATATCAAATACTCTTCAGGATTGCATTCCACAAATAAAGCCAATCCGTTTTTAGTGTTTCTCTGAACACATCCAAGCTTACCTAGGCGCTACATATTCTTTTCAATTACCCGTAATTCTGATCTGTATTTTGGCTTGTTAATAGAAGATATTGAAGTTGGACTCCTAATTCAAAATAACCAATATGTATCTCAACGTAATTTACTGACAGACATCACTCTTTATCACTTTCACTTTTGAAGGAACTGCTTTGTATTCTGTGTATTGTTTTATTGTAGTGCTGCTTCCTTTCTTGGCCAGGTTTTACTTGCAAACGTGATTTTATTCTCAATGTAAGCTCAAAGTCAAATAGTTTAAATAAGAAAACAATGTATTGAAATGAGAACATCATGAACCTGTGTAATTGTGCTGAAGGACAAGCACTGAAAGCAGAGAGAATTTTGTGTTTGGCATTGAATAGCCTTAAAGAAAACTATGCCGTTTTTGGAAACTTTCATATTTAAGTTGAATGTAGGCAAAAACATTCCAGTCACTCTGAAGAGAGAATACAGTTTACTGTTCGAATAAGTAGCCCCTGAATTGAAGATAAAAATCAAAAGTGCTGTTCGTAATTAGTTTACACTTTTACATCAGATGTCTTGTTTTTGCTTTCCAAATTGAGGAGTTGTGGCATATAATGTAAATGAAGTTACTTCACTAGTAGTGCGATTTCTACGTTGTGTATGTGTGTTTGTATATATGAACTCATACATTTTTTAAAGATTGTATTTGGAAAACAAATTCAGGTATAGCACGTGTCCCCCTTTTGAATGGGTTCTATATATAACATTTTAAAACGAATGGTTCTGTGTAGAACGCTATGTTTGGGGGTTCTTCATGTAACCCCTTTGAAGGGGTTCTACATAGAACCATAAAGGGATCCACCAGAGCGATTACTCGAGGAACCCTTTATGGTTCTGTGCAGAACAATTTCTTCTAAGAGTGTGGAGTGTCGCCACACAATTTCTCTCAGAGGGCTTTTGACCAATGGCAATCCAATCCTGAATGACGTCACCACTATCCTGTTGTACTTTATGGGAGAGATGTATTAAGTAGTTTATAATGAGAAGAATAACAATAATCACCTGTTTTTCATAGTTGCCTATAGGTTTTGTATCCATTGTCTCCTTCATATTAGGAAAGGAAGTTGATCCATAGCCTACTCAGAGACAACTGAGAGTTGGTCTCTGAGCAGCAGCACAAAGGGGTCGAGTCTCTCAATGTCCGTGTGTTGGAGATATTCCACCATATTGGTCCCAGCCTTTAAAACAATGTTAAAGAAGATGTTAAAGATATTGTAGAAATATATTGCAGAAGAGCAGAACTACAATCACACTTTTTCAATGCTATTGCTGTTTTCTACCTCCCTGGTGAGGTACCAATGCGGGAAGTTTGAGAGAGTATTTCTAAAATGTGTATGATCCAATACACACAGTTATTTAAAAAGCTGACGTCTTGTACATGCTCACCAGAACCAAGCCTAATTAAATAACACATTTAATATTAAATAAGTACATGTGCAGTAGCCACTTGGACAATTACAGATCCCCAGGTCAAAACACAACAGAAAGACATGGAAGATCGTATTTTCAAATCACACCTGTGGCCCCCCTAACTGTAATTTGGTATTAGTGGGTCAAAGGATTTATTTGGTTCAAGTGATAATAAGATCATATTTTGAAATGAAACACTACAGGATGTCATATTTAAAATGACTGTGAGTACCTTTCTTTAGTGACGGTTCTGAGGGGGGCAGGGATTAGTTGAGTGTGCTAATTGGAGCTGTGAAGTGTGCAGAGAAAATACAAATGTTTTCTTTTAATATGAAAACAAAGAACTTTTTTTTAACACCGACCTGGGATTGTGTTTCTTTCCAAGTTTCCTTATTGTTTCTGAGAAGAGACTGTTCACTTGCAAAGTGAACTGGACCCGTGTGACTCGCAGGTAAGGAGAGCCCGTGTTGAACTAAGATGGCTACAGTGAGTTTTCCTGGACAAAGCTCGGGCAAAGGATAGCGCAGAGTGCACCTGCACCTGAGATTGTGTTGAGAAGCTTTGTGATAAGAGCAGGTAAAGAGGGAAAAGAAACACAAGTCAGCAGCAATAGTATTTTCTTTCTTTGAAGCACACATTTTGTTTTAACTGAAACGGGACTACAACTTTTGAAAGGGAAATAGTTGCTAGTGCACTGTATTTGTATTGAGTTTATTAGAAGAAAAAAAGCTTATATTTTGGACAGAACGAACTCGTTTGGCATGCAACTAGCAGAAAACGATGAGAAGCAAACAAAACAGCAAGTTAGCAAGTTACAGGCTGTCCTAGGTCCGGGGGTGCTTATGGTTGTTTATGGGTTCCCTTACCTTAGCCAGTGTCATGTACGGGTGTCCGTACCTTACTAGAGTGTTTGTTTTTATTATAATATATATATATATATAATATATAATAATGTAATATTTCAGATAAATCGTCACAATGAGTGACACCAGCATTATTGGTTTTTTGAGAAATAAAAAAACAGAATGTAGAGAAGAAAATGTTGGAAGGAAGTTGGGAGAAAGACTGGTCTTCGAAGGAGCACCGGGACTGGTGGAAGCAACAACAACCAGATAAGACAGAGAAAGGAATTGTGATATTGTGTCAGGTTGGTGAGAATCAAGAAAAGAAAATAACAGAAATGGAAGATCATCATAAACAGTAATGTGAATTGAGAGAAGAAGTTGTGAAAAATACGATAGAATTAATAGAACTACAAGGCAAATTAGAAGGGCAAGAAAAGTGGTCAGAAAAGGTGAAGGTGTAGGTGCGCGATGTGCTGCCGTGTTAGGAGCGCGTCGCGACACAGATCACTCCGAGGACGACAGGCCCGATTGGGATGATTTAGATCGCAAAGCATGGGAATATGAAAAAGGAGGTTTTGCTAGCGCTCCTCCCCCATATAATCCGGAATATAAATCAATCACTGATTTTGGTTATAATAATACATTGTATCCAGATCTGACCGCTCTGAAAACGGTCCCAGCTGCACCCATGCAAGTCAAAACTAGACAGAGTAAAGAGGAAGGTCAATCAATAGTCTATACGACTAAAACCCATGTCCCCTTCTCCCCAGGAGAAAAAGAAATGATATGGGCGTCCCTCCCAAAATTAAAACCAAACCAGGGTAACACAACTTTTTGGGATATTCTAGATGAAAAGATGGTTATTCACCTCCTTCACCCGCACGATGTACACATCATCGTGAAGGCTAAATGTCCGCCCAACATTTGGATACAGTTACTACGAGAATATCAGACCGGGGAGTGGGCTAATGTAGCCTCTACAGATGAGGAGGAAATAACAGAACTTTTTCACAATGGATCAAGAAAACTGAGATAGTGAAATAATGAAATAATCGAGTGGGATTATTTGACATTTTATTCTAAATAATCATAAGCTTAAATAATAAGTTATAAGGGCTGTTTGAGACACTGCAGGGTCAATAAAACATGCCACAGATCGGATATCTGAATTATCTTTAGATATCAATGTGTATGTGCTTTGTGTGTTTATGAATATGTATAGTTTGAAGGTGATATAAGGTAAATGTCTATGTTTTGGCAATCATTTTAGAATTATATTTAAAAATGTAACAACAGATTTATCATATTCATGAGGATCTTTGGCTCTATACAGAGTGCCTCAAGCATCAGAAATCAGAAAGAAAGACTATTATAAGAAAAGTAATCCAAAATATACATTGAATAAACAGATGGATAATAATAGTAATACATAAATAGTCATGGTGTCTCCACAAGAAGAACCAGAATTTGTTTGTTAAACATCATGTTATGGACAAGCTCTGTCAAAAGTCAAATTCAAGGAAACGAAAGGCTAGAAGAGAGCCTGGTGCAGCCCTGACAGCCTGTGAAAGCAGGAGAATGTAAACAGTCTGGTGACATGTTACAGTCTTTCAGAAAATGTTTGGTTATTGGTGCCTAGCATATAATACCTGAAATGAAAGTCAAAGTAGACCATGGTTTTAAGATGAGTGATGTAGGAAAAGGGTAAGATACCGCAGAAGTATAAGATTACAACTATAGAATAAGTAAGCTCAAGTAATATAAAATGCTTTACAGGAGAAAAGGAAGAATGGAAAGGAAGAGTAAAAGAGAAGGTGTCCTAGGATTATGGGAATCATTATTGAGATCAATGGCCTATTGGCTAATATTTTGTTAGGTACATATATGACTTCAATAAACGAATAATGGAGTGACATCTGTATAAATATAAATAAAACATATTGATAAAAAACCTGAATACATTTCTTGTAAGAAATTAAGAATAGGAGAAAGAATAGCTGTTAGAATGCAGAGCAATGTTGACCAAAGTTGAAGAGGGTTTGAGTAAGTTGACGAGGGTCTGAGTAAGTTGATAAGGCTTGGGAAGCAGGAAAAGGCGAGTTTGATGTGTGTGAGACAAATGTGCTGCCACTTTTAGCACAGAGAGCTTCTGATGGTGATTGAATGAAACGTGGGAAAATACGGACGTTACTGAAGATATAACTTGATGTAGAATAAATGAATAAATAATTGAATGAGATATGAGTTAGTTTAAAGTCTAATGTCATGAAACTTTGACTGTATGGAAATAGTTCTTTCACAAACAGTAATACCCTATCAATTAGGAAGGAAGTCCATAAATAAACCAGTGTAAGGGATTGAGATTAGGGAACTGCCTTATGAGTAAATGCAAGTGTTCTACTACAAACGGTGCAACAGTGTCTATAAACTAATGTCCTGGGATATAAGGAATGGTTACATTACTAGACGCAACACCACTTTTGCAACAGGGCCTAACCATCCTCACTGCTCCCTGGACAAGTCGGTGGCTCCCCCTGTCCAGTCCACGGTCCCTGTCACCCCCTGTGTCTGGACCGGACGGACCCCCACTTCTACCATGTCTGGATATCGGAACTGGAATGTCGCCTCATCCTCAGTGATAATGTCCTGCTGGTCTATACGGGAGAGTCTAGCCAGTGGGCAGCGCTGGGGCACATCTACAGGGTAGGGGAAAAGATTTAACACTGGCAACGGGACCCTACCCTGGCATACCCACGTGATGGTCCGTGCCACCTGCCGCTCTCGCTCCTCATCCCAAGCCTCGATCAGGACACAGTATTCCGCTATGTGGGGGAACTCTGGCACCTGTGCCCACAGCACCATCTCACTGCAGGGCGGAATCTGGACAGTGGACTGCCGGGTCAGCCTCGTTAACGTTAATGTTAACCCTCTTCTCGCTTTCTCTGTTTGCCGGTTTCCCTGTTTGCCGGTTTCCAGCTGCCCTGCCCACTGCATGGAGGAATACCCAAGCAACACAGCGCCCAGGTTAGTAGGTCCAGTATGTAAACAGACACTGTAATGTTCAATGTCTTTCCTCGATCGCTTATAATCCAAGGAGGGGAGAGGGGTGGGCACAGCAGGAAATCACTCGCAGCTTGGCGTCTTAAACTTCTCTACGTTTCCACACTCCATGGAAATCAGCGAAACCAAAGGTGCACTCACTGTAGCCTCCAGAGGAATCCATCTCTCTCTGCTTCTGTCCTAGTGATGGGAATTCCGGCTGGTTTCAGTGAGCCAGACCATTTGGCTCAATTCAGCAATAAGAGCCGGCTCTTTCGGCTCCCAAATGGCTCTTCATTTAGTACCACTTCTGGCTTTTATAATTCAGGCAAATTTAGCAATGTTTGGACCTATGATTGGTATGTGTGCACATACATCACTTATTCAATGTAATTATACTTAATCTTATAATTTCCAGAATACCATAATTTACATGTTTTGTATTAAAAAAAAAACGTAAATCATGTGAAAACATCAAACACTATTACACGTGTATTGAACGTTTTATTTATATTGAACTATCCAAAACACAAACCATTCCAAGCAAACCACACTCAAAATGGAACCATATAACAAATAAAAAATGAATTACAATGCGCATAACGGCAGCATCCAACAGTTCTAGATGTATATATTACCAGTGACCTTGTCTTTAGTGCAGACTGGCATTAAGAAAGTCTAAGTGCCTCAGCTTACAGGGGCTGATCCGGTTTCTGTTATTATCTGCCCTGTTTTGGAGAAGATTCTTTCTGAAGGGACTGATGTTGCTACGATGCAGAGTCTCCCTGCCATCACCTTGACCAGTCGTGGGTAGACTGAAGCCTCGGTCTCCCACCAGCTCAGCGGGTCTGTGGCTCTTTGGATAAGGGGCTCTTCAAGATAGGATCTTACTTCCAGTATAGCATCTGCTGTGGGATTCCTTCTTGCAGTGTCTCCTGTTGCTCTTTCATCAAAGAACCTCCAAACAGCAGACGTTTGTGGCTCCACTTCTAGTGCCCCTGCTCCCTCTTCTCCCTCTTGGCCTCCTAGTGGTGTAGCCTGCTGGCTGCTGGGGCTGCATCTTGCTGCTGCTGTTACTCTTTGAGGTGCCTCATCAACAGCTCTGTTGTCATTGAAGGACAGCTGTTTGAACCTTGGGTCCATTATGGTGGTTTCTGAGAGAACAGTATTGTATTCCATTCTGTGGAACTTTCTTTCCATAGATGCACAGAGAGCAGTCACCAACTCTCTCTCTTTCCCTTTGGTTACTGTTCCTCCTGTCTGGTGGTGGGCTGTTATTCTCTGCAGACCCTTGCACAGGAGTAGCATTTTGGAGGCTGTCACGTAGCTGAAAAAAAAGAGAACTCAGAATTATGCTTTGTTTTATTATGTGGTATATGGACTTTGTTCAGTTTATTCTTGTCTATTATTACTGCCATTCCCCTCTAATATGCACCTCAAATATGCAATTATGTAATACTAATGTAAAAACAGTTGTCCATTGTACCTGTCTGCACTGATCTCCACAGTGACTGCTCAAAGGGTTCCTGAACAGTGCATGTCTCTCGCACTTCCTCCCACTCTTCTTGGCTCAGAGCATCAACAGGTGCATTGATAATGGCCAAGGTAGAGATGATTGCATCCTTGGACTCCAGAACCCGTTTCAGCATATGAAATGTTGAATTCCACCTTCTTGTTTGGACCTCAGCTCAGGCATACCCATCTGGCGTTGAGAAGACTTCAGCTTCTCTGTGGCTCGTGTGCTCTTATGGAAGAATTCCCGCATCGCCTTCACTTTGTTCACAGTGGGCTTCATCACCTTCAGGGCATCTCTTACAACCAGGTTGATTGTGTGCACGAGACATGGGTGGTGGGTCCATTTCAAGATGTTAAAAAGCTTTGGTGATGTTAGCTGCGTTGTCAGTAACACAGCAATCCACTTTGTTTTCTACTTGCCACCCTTTTTTTGCACTCTTAGCAGTCCCTCTGCCAAGTTATCTGAAGTGTGTCTGCCACTAAACTCAAAACAGTCCAGAAGATTGGACACCATTTTTTATAATTTTCAATGAAGTGACATGTAGCAGACATGAAGGAAGTGGTGGCTCTGGATGTCCAGCAGTCAGTTGTCAGGCAAACTGCTGTAGCCTTTTTAACCCTTTCTTGCAGTGAAGCACATTGTCTGTCATACAGTCTTGGAATAGTTGTTTGGGAGAGTGTTTTCCTGCTTGGAAGAACATACATTGGATTGAGAGCATGGGTGTAGCTTCTAAATCCCTTGTCCTCCACGACTGAGAATGGTTGGAATTCCCTTGCAATAATTTTAGCCAATACCTCATCAATTGTGTTTGGTCTTGCTGGGGTCATGGCCTTTGGCATAAATTGGCTTATAGAACTATGGGTTGCAATAGGTCGCAGTACCTGATGCCTGAGGGGTGGCTGTGAGCACTGCAGCAGCAATGGTTCCAGTAATCGCACAGGTATTTTCATTTTCAGTAGCAGGCATGCTAGCTTGCCTGTTTTCTTCCAACTGCATTGATGGATTTATAATTCTAATGTGTCTGTGAAGGTTGTTAGTAGACCCTGCTTGATATGATACTTTACAATTTTTACATTCTGCCTTTGTTGTTTATATTATCAAAATGCATCCAAATGCTACTTCGTTTGTGCCTGTCACTCATCTTGTTTTCTGACCCGTAATTAAAGATGAACTTTTCGCCACACTGCTCGGCCGTACCACTCGCACTGACTGAATGTTGTGTTGAGGTGTGTGTGCTGCACCAAACGGGAGCACCGGGACAATGTCATCATACGCAGCACATCAACACAACATTCATACTTTTATTCTGTCTTGTATTCATTTATAAGAAATAAAAACATAAGAACAGACATCCTTTCTCAGACGGGACCCGGCACATTCGCGAACGACATCACTATTCTGTCCCTGTGCGCCGTGTTGATCTGGGTCCTGCTCCCAGGTCTGCCACCTCCCCTCCTGTCTGCTGAAGTCCACTTTCCAATGTGGGAGGTCTCTGCGGCTCGTATCAGACGCTCCCTCCTCTCCTCTCCCAGGGCAGGGTGATTAAGTGGGGACGCGTGTGAAGAGTGCAGGTGGACCCAGGTGAGTTGTGCGGTGGTGATTGGCTCAAAGAAACACAAATAATAAGGCACGCGTGCAAACAATCAAAATAATACTAAGTGAATAACAAATTAAACAATAAAGTGAAAGATAATCAACACACAAAATAATGGCAATATAGAACCAAACAAAATACACAAGCCATATTGCATAAAGTGAAGTGAAATATAAATATAATAAGTAATGGTGATTAAGGAGCTAATTAACACCGTCCGTGACATTTACATTGGTTGGGTGTGTGGATACCAGTAATTATTTTTGTTTTATTGAAATACAAAATAATTATATTTTTCCGAAGTGCTGAACTTTAATACAGTCTAGAAAGATTAATATTTTTTGTCTTGGGCTATATTATTATTACCATAGTTTTTCTATTGTATAAGTATCTTGGAGTAGGGGCATCTCACCTGTCCTGTAAGATTTGGGAGGGTAGGAATAGTGTAGTTATTTTCTCTGTTTACTTGTTGTGTGCCCCATTACTGTTAGTTCAGGTAGCCACTGTGAATTTAAATCCTGAACCCTACTTTGCCAAATAAGGTCACAGCTTTACTTTGGTATGTAAAAAAAAAAAGAAATAAGAAAGAAAAGAAAACGCAGGATAGGCACATACCTCAAATTTGGCACATACCCCCTGTGGCCCCCCTAACTGGCACCGTGGACAAAACACTGTCAGCACCCCCCCACCACTAACATCATGGACAATACACCCCCCCGATGATGGCCCCGCTACGATTACAACTGGCCCCAGCCATGCCCCCCGAGATGAAAGGGGCTAGAACCACCGCTGAATGGCTTGTTAGTGAGTTTGACTTAGGATCATGTTTTTAGTTGTTTAATAGTGAGGTCAGTGAGGCTGACTGGGACGACGTATGGCTGTGGAGATGGGGGTGTGGGGCCTGCACGGTCATGGTCTCGCAATACCAGCCCCAGTCCAAGAGGATACTGTATATTTTCTGTGACATCTTCCGAGGAACAGTGCCTTCATTGAAACTGTGGCGACATAGAAACTAAAGCAATCTTCTGTCCTGTCTCGAAGCAGTACAAGGAGAAGCTGACATGGGAGACGTCAAACAGCAGTTAGATTATTTATTATTATTTGTAAACCTAATAAACTGCCTGGCTTGAAATGTCTCTATGGTGACATAGTGAAAAAAGGTGTTACGAGTTGGACGCCATGGCGTAACAAACTGAAAAAAACAGTTTTCGGCTAGAGAACATTTGACAGTACCTGATATTATGGCAACTGCCCTGTTTTGGAAATTACAACATTTAATATCTTTGGTTTATATTTACAATAGGGCTATTTTGAAACATTAAGGCAGATTGCATGCTTCTCCTGAAACCTCCGAAGTTTTCCTGTCCTGTCTTCCTGTCATGCGATATGTTTATATTGTATATTGTTCAGCTCGGCTACTCTTTCTGATTAGCCAGCTGTGTATTATATTGTATTTTTCTCATTGGGTCTGTGACCCGCTCCTATTGGATCAGGGGTCCACTGCCATGATATTGCGCGGAGGCCGCACAAGTGCTTGATTGCCTACACCAGACATTGTGCAAGTAGATTACGGCCTCGCTCCTAGCTGCACTAGTAGAGCAGCCGGCCTTGTTCTTGTAAGTGGAGGGCATAAGAGTTAACCTCTGTAGCCCCGCTTTGTATATGCTGATAGCAGACAGCTCCCGGTAGAGCGTGACTATGGTCCTCGCTCCTGGACGGCTCAGGTGCGGCCCTACGGGATCCCTGAGGTAACTGTCTGGAGTTGTGTTGCCTAGGCACCCTTGCGGTGCACCTCGTGGCAGGCTCCCTTATCAGCTCGCTGCCTCCGCCCCTGCGACGGCTTTGTTATACAGCAACCCCTCCCCCTTGGGCAGTGCTTCCGACTTGAAAGATAACGATAGGTTGCGTATGCAATACAGTACACACAAACCATTATTTGAATAGGCACACAAAGCGCCAACTAAGCATGAATGATAGTATAAATGAAAAACACTTGTGGCTTTTGCTTTTTCATGTACAGGGCATAGCAGTTTGCAATAAAGTTTATTCATACATGTAGTAAACACACATACACACAGGCATCCAAATGTGTAAAGTATGCTTCCAACAAGGCCGACTTCATCTCCGCCTTCGCCTCCCACCACTCTCTGGATTTCCTCGCTCTGACTGAGACATGGATCTCCCCGGAGAATTCATCCACCCCTGCTGCCTTATCCTCTGTGTTTGTCCTGTCCCACTCCCCCTGTCTTACTGGGTGGGGGGGGAATAGGGCTCCTGCTCTCCCCTTCTCTGCTATTCTCTGTGCCACCCCCCTCTCTCTCCTCTATCGCCTCCAACAGCTTTGAATTCCCTCTCACCTCTTTCTTCTAGTTCTCTACTGTCCTCCTGGTCCACTCACCACCTTCCTGGATGAACTCGACTTTCTTCTCTCCTCCCTCCCCTCGCTGTCCTCACCTACCATCCTCTCCAAACCCTCCCACTCTGCCGGATTTCTTCCTCTCTTTTACTCCTTTAACTTCTCTCTCTCCGTCTCCACCCACTCACAGAGCAGGCTGCCAGTTAGACCTCATCTTGTCTAGAGACTGTTCCCCTTCGCAACTCTTCGTGACACCCCTGGACATGTCAGACTCAGAATCACCACCGAGACGGCTCTCCTGGCAGTCACTGACTCCCCCCGGTGTGCTCGGGCGGCCTCCCTCTCCTCAGTCCTCATCCTCCTTGATCTCTCTGCAGCATTTGACACTGTCGATCACTCCATCCTCCTCTCCTACCTCGCTGACCTCGGTATCTCTGGAACTGCTCTCACCTGGATCTCCTCCTACCTCAACGACTGGACCTACCAAGTGACATGGCAAGGTTCCTCATCCACCCCCCAACCTCTCCTCATAGACGTACCCCAAGGCTCCATCCTGGGCCCGCTCCTGTTCTCTCTCTACACTCGCTCCCTGGGCTCCCTCATCGCATCCCATGGTTTCTCCTACCACTTCTATGCAGATGATGCCCAGATCTTCCTGTCTTTTCCCTCTTCTGACCCTCTCATCCCTTCTCGCATCTCTTCCTGTTTGTCTGCTATCTCCGCCTGGATGCAGTCACACCACCTCAAGCTCAACCTCTCTAAATCGGATCTCCTCTTTTTCCCCCACTCTTCCTCACCTTCTGCTGATCTCCCCATCTCAATCCCCTTGGAATCCACCACACTTTCTCCTGCTTCTTCCGCTAAAAATCTAGGAGTCATTCTTGATCCTGCGCTCTCCTACACCCAGCACATCACCACACTGACAGGCACCTGCAGATTCTTCCTGAGCAATATACGCCGAATCCGTCCCTTCCGCACCAACTTCTTGACTCAGCTGCTCATCCAGTCACTGGTCCTCTCCCGCCTGGACTACTGCAACTCCCTCCTGGCCGGCCTGCCTGCAACTACTACCCGCCGCTCCAGCTCATCCAGAACTCTGCGGCTCGCCTGGTAATCTCTTTCCCTCGCACACACTACTCCACTGCTCCGCTCCCGCCACTGGCTCCCGATACCGACACAATATTATTATTATTTTTTTAATTTCTTGGCAGACGCCCTTATCCAGGGCGACTTATAAAATAAGTGCAATACAAAGTGCAAGAATACAGTTAAATACAAGGCATCAAACATTACAGATTCAAATTTACATTAAACAAAGCAATTCAAGATATAATACATTTTACAACTTCCAATTTATACAGTTAAGTGCAGTAAGTGCGGACATACATCCTGGAAAGTAAAGCTAAGTGCTGTCAAGATGTAAGGTACAGTCAAGGGTTACAGGAAAGGGAGCAAGGAGGAAAATCAATCAATAATCCAAGAAGCATGACAAAATGCTATGAAGTGCTATCTAACGGGGATTAAAGGGACTAATATTACAAGTACTGTCTGAAAAGATGTCTTGAGTTAGCGCAGGAAGGATATATTAGTTGTAATATTAGTCCCTTTACTCTCCTGTAAGGTAGCACTTCACAACATTTTACCATGCTTCTTGCCTTGTATTACTAATACTTGTATTATTGATTTCCCCCTTGCTCCCTTTCCCGTAGCCCTTGACTGGGACCTAACATCATGACAGCACTTAGCTTTCACTTTCCAGAATGTATGACTTTACTTATTGTATTTACTTGTGTAAATTGGAAGTTGTAAAATGTATTATGTTTTGAATTGCCTTGTATAATGTAAATTTGAATTTGTAATGTTTGATGCCTTGTACTGAATTGTATTCTTGCACTTTGTATTGCGCTTCTATTTTGTAAGTCGCCCTGGATAAGAGCGTCTGCCAAGAAATAAAAATAATACTAATAATGTGTATTCCCGAACATACAGTGAGGGGAAAAAAGTATTTGATCCCCTGCTGATTTTGTACGTTTGCCCACTGACAAAAAAATGATCAGTCTATAATTTTAATGGTAGGTGTATTTTAACAGTGAGAGACAGAATAACAACAAAAAAATCCAGAAAAACGCATTTCAAAAAAGTTATAAATTGATTTGCATGTTAATGAGGGAAATAAGTATTTGATCCCCTATCAATCAGCAAGATTTCTGGCTCCCAGGTGTTTTTAATACAGGTAATGAGCTGAGGTTAGGAGCACTCTCTTAAAGGGAGCACTCTCTTAAACGTACAAAATCAGCAGGGAAACAAATACTTTTTTCCCTCACTGTAACCCATTATCAATACAAATAAGGGGAATGTTTTTTTTTCTTTCTCTCAATGTTCTAACACTCCTCAAACAACAAAATGCAGTAGAAGAAAAGACATTTGTGCTAGGAAAAAGAACAGAAAAAATTAGGCTACATCTCACCTTCTTTGTGGGTCTGGCCATAAGACTTCATCCACATCACATGCGATGTTGTCTTGAGCCAGGCAGCATGGAAAGTATCGCTTGGAGTGCCATATCCAGGCCTGGCATGACCCCTGATCGATGTCTCCACAAGCCTCCTCCATTGCCTGTAGAAGGGGTATGCGTTGGTGGGGCTGGCGATCATACACCTTCCAACGTCATACAGAGAAGAATTCTTCAATAGGATTCAAGAACGCAGATTATGGGGGCGATTGAGTTTGATGAAAAGTGGGTGACCTGTGAACCAATTGCGGACCACAGCAGCCCGGTGGAAACTAACATTGTCCCAGATGATAACGTACCTGGGCTTTTCTGGCACCCAGTCATTAGGGATTAGTCTGTTTGTGGAGGGTGTCCAAAAATGTGATGATGCAGTTTTGTATGGGCCAAGGATTGCATGATGGTGAAGGACCGCACACATTGTTACGTTGCCACCACGTTGTCCTGGGATGTTGATGATTGCACGGTGTCCGATGATATTTCTGCCGTGGCCGCTTGTTTTTGCAAGATTGAAACCTGCCTCGTCCACATATATTAGCTCACGATGCACTGAATCTGCTTCTAGCTCCATGACAAAACAATGTAGCACAGTATGAAAAGACAGGGATCAGTCAATATGATGTAGCACCGTGCACTTCCAGATCCAGTACCAATGATAGGATAGTATAGCTTACGTGCAGATATTCATATCTCAGTTGTTTTACACGGTCTGAGTTTTGTTCGAAAGGAACTCTGTATAGCTGCTTCATCCCAATTCTATTAAGTTTCAGTAGACAAGAGAGTGCCGAGAGACTCACTCTGTTGATGTTGTGGAATGTGTGTTATCTGCCATTATGTGGTCCTGCAGTTCTCTGAGTGTGATGCAGTTATTTTATATTTACAATGTGCGTTTCCTGCTCTGGGGTGAACAGTCGACCAGATACTGGTTTTCTTGCAGTTCTCTAAAAACATTTGAATGGTTTTATAGTTTTTCCCAATTGCATACACACTATTATACCACAATACTCCTAAACTGTTAACACAATGCCCATAATAAAAAGTCACATCTGCTAAACACACACAGGGGAAAATTCTGGCCTAAAAACTATATACACAGCCCTCAAAATCAAAGAATTGGGTCAGAATCACACACACATACATCATATCTGTTTCTCACACTGAGCATTAAGAATACACTGTGTTTAGAAAAATAAAACTCTCTCCTCAAAATGGAAGATTCATGTAGGAAAACAAAAAGAATCCATCAACACAGACAGTAAAGAACTTTATATTATACAATGTTTGATCCTGGCCAGTCGTGGCACAGTGGTGTGTTGCCTTACAGCTCTAGGGGTCCCAGGTTCAAGACCCAGCTTGGGTTGCCTGTCTGTATGGAGTTTGCATGTTTTCCCCGGGTACATGTGGGTTTCCTCCCACCGTCCAACGACATGTGGGTTAGCTTAATTGGCCATACTAAATTGCCCTGTATGTGTGTGTGTATGTTGCCCAGTGCTGGCCTGGCATCCTGCCCTGGGTGTGTTCCTGCCTTGCACCCTATGCGTGCTAGGATCAGCTCCAGCTTCCCTGCGACCCTAAGTGGTTTTGAAAATGGATGGATGCATGGATGATCCTGCCTACCCAAAAATTATCAATGTATTTATATATAACAAGCAACAAAATGCAATGACTGATAGCAGCCCACATGGTTATGTTTCCACCCCTTTGGCCAGGGACCTGCTCGCTGGCCAATGATGTTCCTTCCCCAGCACCGCCTCTTGAATCCTACCTCGTCCACATAGATGAACTCAATGTGGTCATCGCTGGCATCAAGCTTGAGTATTCTCTGACCATGTAGGAACAGTGATTAGAACATGGTGCATTACTGCACTTCCTGGACCTCTGTCTCTTCTAAGTGCACAATAGTACTGGAAACAGTTTCATACTCACTTGCATGTAAAAGTAGCACATCTCTTTCACACGATCAGAGTTCCTCTCAAATGGTACACGATATATTTGCTTCATGCTCATCCTGTGCCTTCTCAGCAAACGATCAATAGTGGATATTGAAACATGGTCTATGTTCTGAAACATCCCATTATCCTCTATTATACACGTTTGGATTTCTCTGAGTCTAATCGCATTATTTGCCATGTGCCGTGTGGGTTTTCTCCAGGCTCTGCAGTTTCCTCCCACTGTCCAAAGACATGCAGTTTAGGTTATGTTAAATTGCTGTGTATATGTTGCCCAGCGATGGCCTGGCATCCTGTCCTGGTTGTATTCCTGCCTTGTGCCCTATCACTGCCGGGATCGGCTCTGGCTGCCCCGCGACCCTCACAGGAATTGTGTGTTTTGAAAATGGATGGATGGGTTTGCAGACGTGAAGTGTGTTGTAGTACATTAGCACTTTGAGTTTTGTCTGATGACTCATGTATTGCACAAAAGGTACAGGTGTTTTCTCAATGACAATTGTGCCAACACATTGAGAGTTGCGAGTAATGTTTTGCAACATGAGTGAACTGGACTCACCAATTGAGTTGAAGCAAGGTGAAGGTGTGCATAGTCCTGCAGAAGTGGTTCTGGGATGTTAGCTTAAACCTCGGATCACTCTGTGCATGCTTTCGGTCACAGTGTATAAACTACTGAGAAACTGTAGTGAGAGATCCTTCTCATTATGAAAGTACAGTACATATTACTGTACCAGTAAGACTACAGCACTTACCGGTTTCCATCTCAAAATATCCCAATTATACCTGCAACAGTATAACAGCTCATATTTGATTGAACCCATTGCTCACTTGTTAAATACATTGCCTAAAAGTGTTAATTATTTCAGAGATAGTACTTCAAGAATCACTGTTAGTGTTTAAGCATTCAGAAAAACCTGAAAATTGTCACGAGTGGCAGTGAACAGTGGGTCCAGGGGTGTCGCAAATGGGAAACCCCACACCATGCTCTCCCTGGCTTCACCATCAGGATTTATTTTGCCTGGGGCCCCCACATACCCTAGAATCACCTCTGACTGGGTCGCATGAAGTCTCGCTACGCCATCCCAACTGAGTTACGCGAGGTGGGGACTCGCTCCCACTCACTTATTTCCCCCTGCAGGTAAGGTCCCAGGACAGACGTCACCAGTAAATAAGAAAGGTCTTATTCTAGTCCATTAAATAAAATTCACCATGTACAATACAACAGGGGCAACTAGCAGGGCACGAAATCTGACCATTCTCTCAATGTTTTTTTTACAATTAAAATTGCCTTTAATCACCTGGGCAAAAATAAAAATACAGAAACCTATACAAAAGCTGAAAATATAATAAACTATACTAAATTCCCAAATAAAACTAAGCCCAGACAATACCCCCTATATTCACAATCAAAAAACGTATGTATGAAACGATGGAGAATGGCGAGAGAATGGTCTCAATTACACAGTCCCAACCCGGCTCGGCCTCCGGTTCCGTCCCAGGCTAGAGATCCTCACAAACGAGCAGCTCGTCCGCACAAGCAGCCCCAATCCAGGACAAAGAGCAGTCTCAGGAGGAGGACACGCTCGCTCACTGGCAAGTGCTGCGATCACAAGCTCACAGGGATATTGAGCGCGTCCCTCTCACCCGTCCGCTATGTGCTTCTCCCTCCGGCTGCTGGTCCGGAGCCCCAAAGTGCCGTCTATCGCCGAGAAGCTGGAAACCGCAGAGCCAAGAAGGCAAGTCCAGGAATACAGTCTTGTAGAAGCCAAGTCAATGTCTCTGGCCAGTAATAGTCCCTTAGATCCTCTTGTCGCTGTCGAGTCACTGCGTCCAGCGGCTAATGTTTCTCCAGGCAGCTCCCGATCTGCAGGGACCCGCTCCGACCCTGCGAGGAGTTAGTGCCTACCGGCTGGCACCCTCACAGCCGATATCCTCTCCTCTGTAACCCGTCCCGCAGTCACTGTCCCTGCTGGTGCTCCGCCGTGCCCCTTTGTTCTGGCAGGGCAGCCTTTATCTCCAGCTGAGTGTCCACAGGTGTAGTGGCCATGAGGGAAGGCGGCCGCTGCTCAGTGATACAGGTGCGCCGCATCGGGGATCAAAGCTTCTGCCTGTTCAATAATAGTGAATATCAATTAAAGTCAATCAATCAGTGAATACAATCAATGAAAACAAACAATTTGAGAACACAACTCAATCAGTGAATAATTAAAATTAAATCAAATAAACAATAATAACAGTATAAGTGCAATAAAGAATCACATGGAGCCTTGGTACAGTCTGTGATTAATGCAACACTGTGGAGTAGTGCTTAGGGCTCTGGACTCATATTGTGGGTTTTGGGTTCAAATCCCAGGTGGGGCAGTGCTGTTGTACCCTTGAGCGCAAGGTACTTCACTTAGATTGCTCCAGTAAAATACCCAGTTGTATAGACCAACTCTGCCTCCTCCAGAACCGCTCCTTCTCATCCCTGGCACCTAAATGGTGGAACGACCTGCCCACCGAAGTCAAAACAGCAGAGTCCTTGACCTCATTCCGGCACTTACTCAAGACGCATCTCTTCCGACAGCACTTGTAATATTAGTCCTCTATCCCTGCTAGATAGCACTTCACAGTTGTATTATGCTTCTCGCGTTCTTGATTGTTTTCCTCCTTGCTCCCTTTCCCGTAGCCCTTGACTGTGACCCTACATCTTGACAGCACTTAGCTTTCACTGTCAAGGATGTAGGATGTCACTTACTGTACTTGTGTACATTGTAAATTGAAAATTGTAAAATGTATTATTTTGAATTGCTGTTTTAGCTAAATTTAATTTGTAATGATTGATTGCCTTGTAGGAGGAGTAGAATTAGACACACGGAAAGGAACATAGAAACTCGCTGCCTAAATCCCACTGCTATTCATAAATTCACTACCCTGTTGCCAAATGCTAGCTTTATCAAAAGAAGGATCTGCAGATGAATTATTAAATAATTTCAACAATACACTAAGCACTGCTTTAGTAGCCCCATTAAGGACACGACAAATAAAAACCAACAAAACACTCACCGTGGTTTGACGAACACACTCGCTCACTTAAAACAGAATGCCGTAGATGTGAGTGTAAATGGAGAGAATCAAAACTAGAGGTCTTCACATGGCATGGAATGACAGTATAATAAGATACAAGCAGGCCCTGTCCTCTGCTAGGTCTGCCTACTACTCCAATTTAATAGAGACGCATAAGAATAACCCGCGTTTTCTTTCTAATACAATAGCGACACTTACTAACCAGAAGGTAAAGCCTTCAGAGGTCATCCCCCCCAATTTCACCTGTAGTGACTTCATGGATCATTTCAATAGCAAAGTTAACAGCATTAGAAAACAGATAGAACAGGAAACATACACAGATACTATAGCTGACACATGCAGTCCTTCACAGCCCCTGCCTACCTTGGACTCGTTTAACGTAGTAAATCACCAGGAATTGGTCTCCTTAATTACTAAAATGAAAACAACAACCTGCGCACTAGACCCTATACGCACTAAACTGCTAAAACAATCTCTGCCATGAATTATTCACAGAATACACAATATTATCAATGTCTCTTTATTCTCAGGATCTGTTCCTGAATCATTTAAAATAGCTGTAATTAAACCACTTCTTAAGAAACCCAGTGTCGACCCTAACCAACTTAAACACTATCGACCTATCTCAAACCTTCCCTTCCTTTCTAAGGTTCTAGAGAAAGTAGTTGAAAACCAACTGCAAGCTTTTTTAACCGATAATCATCTTTATGAAGAATTTCAATCAGGCTTCCGTTCCGGCCTTAGTACAGAAACGGCCCTGTTAAAAGTATTGAATGACGTGTTTCAGTCCTCCAATGTAGGGCACACCAGTGTTATTATTTTATTAGACTTAAGTGCTGCTTTTGACACAATCGACCACAAAATCTTGATACACCGCTTAGAAAACAGTATTGGCCTATCTCGCAATGTGCTTTCATGGTTTAAATCATATCTGTCAAACAGACTCCAATATGCACAGATTAACGAGAACCACTCAAATTTAACTGAGGTTAAGTACGGAGTCCCACAGGGCTCAGTCCTCGGACCTATACTTTTTTCATTGTACATGCTCCCTTTAGGTGATATCATTCGACGACATAATATTAACTTTCACAGTTACGCAGACGACACACAATTATATCTGTCAGTAAATCCTAACAACACCATAGACCTAGAAAAACGAATCTGCTGTCTGTCTGAGATTAAAACATGGATGAGAAAAAAAATTCTTATGCTTAATTCTGACAAAACAGAAGTCATAATTTTAGGAGACAAAAATCGAACTGTTCATCATTCACTAACAAAACTGAGTAATGATAACTTTAATTTCTCCCCTAAGGGGATGGCATGAAACCTGGGTGTCATCTGTGATCATAATCTATCTTTTGAATCACACATTCAGAATGTGTCGAGATCTTCCTTCCTCCAGCTTAGAAACATTGCTAGACTAAGACAATTCCTCTCGTTACAGGACACTGAGAAATTGATACACGCATTTGTTACATCTAGATTGGACTACTGTAATGCCATTCTGTCAGGCAGCACAAACAGAGCTATTTGTGCACTTCAGTCCAAAATGCTGCTGCAAGAATCCTAACAAAAACATAAAAACATGAACACATCACTCCAGTATTGTCTTCTCTTCACTGGCTGCCCGTGCACTACAGGATAGACTTTAAAGTGCTCTTATTAACATTTAAAGCACTAAAGGGACTGGCACCTCCCTACCCGTCTGATGAGGCACAACCCATCCCAGAAGCACCTCACAATGGAGGGTCAACGGGGCATCCACACCCAAGGTTTGATGAGCCATCGCAACCCAAAGCCTATTGATGGTCCAAACCCTCCACCCCCGATGGCCAGCGAGAGGCCTCCTCCACAGGGAAGACCACAGCCAGCAGCACCGATAAAGAACTTTCTGATCTCCTTGCTGCTGTAATAAGTATACTGCCTGGAGGGGAGGCAACCATTAGGCCTAGGCCCTAGGCCGTGGACCCCCAGAGATTCATTTTCTCCTACATGCCATCCTTAGGAGTTTTCTTGTTTTTCTCTCCTCCGTTCCTAAATGCTTTATTTACTTAAATGTTCACTCACTTTATTCTAGATCATGTAAAATGTTTACAGGTCTATATTTGATTTTATTGTATTTATGTTTTTTATTTTGCTGTACGTTTGTTGTATGTTTACCAGTCTGTAAAGCACTCTGTGGCTACCCTGCGAAGGGCGCTATACAAATAAAAATGGATTGATTGATTGATTGTACTTCACTGTATTTTTGCAGTTATGTTGTAAGTCGCCCTGGATAAGGGTGTCTGCCAAGAAATAAAAATATTAATAATAATAATAATAATAATAATAATAATAATAATAAATGGGTACAAATGTAAGTCGCCCTGGATAAGAGCGTCTGCTAAATGACAAATAATGTAATGTAAACTCTGCCACCTACTGTTTGACATGTTAAATAGATAAATTCTGTGATCAAATTGCATTTCAACGATACAAACCAAGACCAGTTAGGGGAATTAAGAATTAAATATTTGAGACCCAAAGAAAGTAGAGATTAACTTTAAAGCTTTCCTTTTATACAAGTTAAAATGGTATTTCCACAACACAGTCCTAAATTCCTGTCATTTCTTTGGGGATTGTGTGCTGGAAATATATCACATTGACCATTTATAATGTGCTCTTTTTAGGGGTTTTAACAACTGGTACAGAAAACATTGTCAATAATGTATAATATCCTTACAAAAATGAATTATCTATAGCTGTACTTTAAGATTTACTTGCTTATTTATTTGGTGATCCTATCTTTTAACCCAGAAACATTGTGGAAATATCTCAGGTTCATGTTTAACTTACAGTTTCTCTGCTGTTCCTATGGATGTTTTACACCATCCCCCTTAAAGTATTCTTTATTTATTAATATGCTGTAAATGCATTGTTTGCTAGGGCTGTTAAAAGGGACATGAAGTCTTTGAAAATTGATATGTTTCACTGACTATTCAAAATGTATCAACACTATTTTCCTGGAAATTACACACAATTAAAGGTGAAAAATGCACGTTACTGAGACTAATGTGTTAATATATTTCTATATTGGATAATAATAATCATAGTAATGCAGTAAACTAGGTATTTTGAATAGATGAGTAATGCATTACATGCATTTGCTGGCAGTTTGTAATAGCAGGACTTTCTTTATGTTTGTACACTTATGTCCTCATTACTGGCATATTCCACTGAGGAGCTGTTTCCAATTGTCAACGGTGACTGTTGGGGTAAAATTGCCTCCTATGTATTGTATATACCCACTGTATAACTGTTAGAAAATATAGGAAACTTTCCAGTAAGTTACTAGTTAGGAACTGTGAGTTATTCATAACTTTACTTATTATCTATGTCTTATGCACACTGCTGAAATAGCTTGCAGAACTGCTTGTAATCCAAGCAGCTGTGGCAGACACAAAACATGTTGTTCGTACAGTATGTGCTACATTTTCCCCTTCCCGAAACACAAATATATTATGGGTTACACACATCCTCGGACAATAACATTCCCACGAGGCATGACATGTGTACCTGCTTGTGGGAACACTGCAAAATCAGTACTATTATGGTGTGTAACTACATATCGGGACTGCCCCGTAACTATCACTGAAGATGTTTGTTAGACTGTATAAAGGCTGTGTGAAACTTTAAATAAACTGAAGATAAACGAACGGACTACTTCTGTGTCTGTGCATTTTTCTTCCCGAGCGCTCGTCTCCTGCTGAAAAGTCTCCCCTGTAGCTGAAACGCTGACTGGCCTGACTGCCCGATTCACTGGGATCCGAAGGGCTGCTTCAACTGAAGCGTTGTACCTTAACAGTGACCTTGACAGATTTCCCTTCAAATAACCGAGATGTTAGATAGAGTCAGAGGGACATTAGTTATAGAATCAATAGCAAACTGTGATCACAATATGGTCATCTTTGAGGCATTCTTTCTAGAAACAAGGCCCAAGTCTAAAGCAATGGTCTACAATTTTAGAAAAGCAAACCTTGAAGGTATGAGGCGACACTTGGAAGAGGTAGACTGGAGCACACTGGATCAGATTCAGTTGAAAATGGATGGGTATATTTAAGAATATACTACTTGAGGCTCAGGAGAAATTTATACCAAAACTTAGCAAATTGAGGACCAAAAAACATTGGCCAAAATGGTTTAATGGAAGTATGCAAAAACATTTGAAGAGAGAGAAAATGTGGTATAGCGCATACAAAAGGGATAGAGACTAAACAAAATACAAAGAATATGGTGAACTGCAAATAGATCTTAAGAAAGGGATCAGGAAAGCAAAGAGGGAAATAGAAAGAAACATAGCTCTATAACGAATGCAAAGAGCTTTTTTCAATACTACAACAGCAAGAGGTCAATAAAGGATGAAGTGAAACAGATAGAGGGCAAAAATTGAAGTATTTTGGAAAATGAACAAGATATGGGGTGGGGGTGTGTGGGGTTTCGGCCCAGGGTTGTGTCCTTGAGGACCTTTGCGAAGATCCTCACACCCGTCTTGTTGAGGTGGACGTGGTCATACAGGTGATGTGGCTGGATGTCTCAGTGGTGTGCCAGGTGTACGTTGGGGAGGAGGGCACATCTTCGGGACACTTCTGCGTTGATGGCCTGGATGATGTGCAGGGGCACGTCTGTGCGGGGCAGCAGTGTGGAGATGGTGATTTTGGCAGTTGGGAATTCCTCTGTGGCTTTCGTTGCTACCTGTCTCAGGGCTGAGGCCACATCGCCCCTGCGGGCACTCAGGTCGTTAGTGCCGGTGTGGATGAGGATGTGTTTGACCTGGCACAGCCTCCTCTTGGAGAGCAGCTCCAGGGCTCTCTGTGCTGTCGGGCACCAAAGCTTTTTCACTTTTCGCCCAGGGAAGAGGCGCATCTCATCCAGGAACTTCCCATTGGAGTCGCTCATAATGACCACCTCTGTGTTGACCTGCCACTCCGGGTTTGCGTCGGGAGTGGTGGGGGCAGCGGGTGTGTTTTGGGGGAGTGGCGTTTCAGGGGTTTGTGTATTAGTGGCAAGTCTGGTGATAGTGGGGGTGTCAGGAGTGGTGGGGAGTGTGGGTGGATCAGTGGGTGCATCAGTGTTGGAGGTGTCAGGGGTTGGAGGTGTTGTGGGTTCAGTGCAGTGCAGTCTCTGTGCTCCAGTGATGTGTAGCTCCTCTCTTAGCTCCTCCAGCTGGCTCTGCAGGCTCCTTAGCTGGCTGTGCTGGGGTGTCCTGGTCAGCTCCTCCCTCGCTCTGCGCAGCTCCGTCCTCAGGGTTTGTCTCTGCTCCTCCAGGTCTCTCACTGCTGCTCTCAGCTCATGGATCTCAGCCTTGTGCTGCATCTTTAGTCTGTGCATCTCATCCCGGAGCTGATCGCACAAGGAGGTCTGGGCCAGGGTGCTCAGGGTCTGCTCCCTGAACTCCGCAAACTCCAGCTCCAGCACTGATAGGCATTCCTTTAGTGTTTTAATGTTGCTGGAGAGTTTGGGTAGACAGGGGGGCAGTCTGTGGGAGATGGGGCACTGTCTGGCTCCGTGTGGCTGGGGGCAGACTGCAGGGTGGCTGGCTCTGGCACGTTTCTCTACCTCAGTCTGCTGCTTTGAGGTGTGGAAGCCGAGAGATAATTGGTCCAGGCTACTCTCGCTGCCCTGCACCATGATGGTCCCGTTGTGGTATACATTAAAAGTGAGCATCACACTGTCTGTGTCTTTCTCTACCAGCACTGAGATCTGCCTGCCTCTGCTAATGCCCCTCTTGTTGTTATTGGGGTATGTCTGGCACAGGGTTTTGTGAAAGGCGCTGTAGAACAGTAGATTGTTCTTGACCCTGTTTTCTCCATTACCGGTGTAGTCTAGGATGAGGGTCTCAGGAGATGCTCTCATCACAGCTTGTTTGTAGTCCTTCTTAGCCTGTGCAGAGCGAATGTCTTCAGGGTATCGGATTTCAAAAGGCAGCTCTGCAGTCAGACTGCTGTTCGATAGATTTGTATCAGTCTCAGTGGCAGTTGGGCTCTCTCCTACTGTCACTCTATTCAAATCGGAGCTCTGCATTTTCATTGGCTGAGTCAACTACTGAGAATGCTTATTTATTTTATTAATATATATTGTTTTGTTTAATAATTTGTCTCTATAGGTGAAAGGTCTTACCTCCAATTCTTGTCTTCAGCTTTTCTTTTCTCACTTTTCTTCCAGAACTGTCTCTCTGCTTTCTTCTTTTTGTGTTTTTCTTAAAATTATTATCTTTTGAATACTTTTTCTTCTGAATTTCTATTCCATGTCTTCTGTGTATGTTTATAGTGCTATATATTCATTTGTAAATGACAAATTAAATCTGCTTATGTATAAAAACAAATGTTTTTAGGAGCTCATATTCCTCTCTCTCTCTCTCCCTCTCAATTCAATTCATTTGTATTGTCAAAGCAATTGGACATACATACATATACATATATATATATATATATATATATATATATATACACACACATACATACATATATACATATACACGGAAAATGAATAATAGAATTATGAATCATGTAATCAAGTACAGAAAAAGAAAATGTAATAAAATGTGATCTTTAATCTTTATTCTTTAATATCTTTAATACATACAAATAAAGAAAATAGGTTTACTATTTCCAGATTCCTTTTTTGAAATATAACGACATGCATTACAAACGAGTATTTACATTATATTTATGCTCGTGTGTCACTGTGTCCCTCAGGCTGTGGTAGGCGCTGACATATTGGGCAGCCAGGGTGACTGTGTGTCCCTCCCCCAGGAGGACTGAGTGTTTTTCTTTTTTCTCAGTTTTGTCACAGGTTGGGTGGGCATCCATTATGTTGTTACAGAATGTGTCTCTTATTTTGGGCTAAAGTTTTCCGTGGAGGGGAACGTGGATCAGTTTGTACCATTTTTGGGAGGATCTGCCTTGTTGGGGCGGAGCTGTGATCCAGGTGAACAGCAGATCGGGCATAGGTGGGCATGTGGGCAGAGGAGTAGGAAGGCCGGTCAAGCAAATAAGCTAGCTAAGGTACGCAGCAGCAGCAAGCAGCCCCCCCATCCAGACAGCCAGCCAGTCTGGCTGGCAGTGACTGAGTGGTTGACAGACGGCAAGCAACGGAATGTACGTGCTCTGTGATGTCATAGCAGTCAGCTGAGAGAGGCTCGTGATGTCATGGCTGAGCTGGCTGGCTGGCTGGCTGGCGGGCTGGCTGGCTCTGTGTGTGTGTGTGTTTGTGTGTGTGTCTGTTTTTCTGTTTGTCAGTCTGTCTGTCTGTCTCTCTCTCTCTCTCTCTCCCTCTCAATTCATTTGTATTGTCAAAGCAATTGGACATACATACATTCATACATATATATATATATATATATATATATATATATATATATATATATATATATATATATACATACATACATACATGCTAGAAAGTCATTACTATGTTATCTTAAAGGCTAACTAAGCAGAACATATATCATTATAGAACAGAGTTCATAGGTCTACACATGGTATTAGGGAACAGGCACATAGGTCATTCTGTTTGACATTGTCCTGACCTTCTAGCTCGACCTTATCTTTCTTAAGTATACAAGAAAGAAAAACAGTTGTGAGAAAAGAATTTCTAACTTTCCTTCCACACATACATACATACATACATACATACATACATACATACATACATACAAACCAGAGGCATGCAAAAAAATATAAAGAGGAAGAAAATGTTGTATAGCACATACAAAAGGGATGGTGATGAAACAAAATACATAGAATATGTTGAGCTGCAAAGAGATCTTAAGAAAGGGATCAGGAAAGCAAAGAGGGAAATAGAAAGAAACATAGCTCTTGGAGCTACAACCAATGCAATGAGCTTTTTTCAAAATTACAACAGCAAGCGGTCAATTAAGGAGGAGGTGAAACAGATAAAGGGCAAAAATGGAGGTATCTTGGAAAACGAACAAGATGTGGCAAATATTCTAAATGAGTATTTCACAGAGGTTTTTACAAAAGAAAAAACAGATGACATGCCACAGGTTGACAATCAGTCCAGTCAAACCCTAAGAGAGATGAGGATAAATAAGGAGGAGGTACTAAAGGGACTAGCAGAATTAAAATCAAACAAATCACCTGGGCCAGATGGGATATTTCCAACAGTACTTAAAGAAATGAGGGAAATTATGTATAGGCCGCTAACTCGATTATTCCAAATGACACTTAGAACAGGGGATGTTCCCACTGACTGGAAGACAGCAAATTTCATACCAATCCACAAGAAAGTGGAGAAAATAGAGGAGCATCTCAATGAAAACCATATTCTTGGAGATAGTCAACATGGGTTTAGACGAGGCAGATCATGTCTTACTAACTTAATAAAATTTTTTGAACATGCAACTGCAGCTGTAGATCACGTGAAAGCATATGATATGATATACTTAGATTTCCAAAAAGCTTTTGATAAGGTTCCACACCAAAGACTGATCCTCAAATTGGAAGCTGTAGGCATTCAGGGTCATGTAAGTAGATGGATTATGAACTGGTTGATGTATAGGAAACAGATTAGAGGAGTCACTTCTAACTGGAGTGAGGTTGTTAGTGGAGTTCCACAGGGATCAGTACTAGGGCCTTTGCTTTTTCTAATCTATATTAATGATCTGGACTCTGGGATACTTAGCAACCTTGTCAAATTTGCAGATGATACTAAAATAGGTGGCTTAGCAGATACAATCTTGGCAGCACATGCTATTCAGAGGAACTTAGATAAATTCAGTTGTGGGCTGACACCTGGCAAATGAAATTCAATGTGGACAAGTGCAAGGTAATACATGCAGGAAACAAAAATGTCCACTATAATTACACTATGGGAGGTACAGATCTAGATGAAGTAATGCATGAGAAAGACCTAGGAATCTATGTGGATTCACTTTCTCCATCCAAACAATGTGGGGAAGCAATACAAAAGGCATACAGAATGCTAGGGTATATCGTCAAAAGTGTAGAATTTAAAACAAGGGAAGTAATGTTAAGACTGTACAATGCGCTAGACCTCATCTGGAATACTGTGTACAGTTCTGGGCACCACACTTCAAGAAGGATATTGCTGCTTTAGAGGCAGTTCAGAGGAGAGCAACCAGACTTATTCCAGGTCTGAAGGGAAAGTCCTACTCGGAGAGACTGAGGGAACTGAACCTTTTCACCCTGGAACAGAGGAGATTACGTGGGGACTTGATCCAAGTCTTCAAAATCATGAAAGGTTCCTCAAACCAGAGGAGCTTTTCCAGATCAGCAGGGACACACGAACCAGGGGACACAAATGGAAATTGGGCTTCAAGGCATTCAAGATGGAAAGTGGTAGAAGCTGAAAGTTTGGGAACATTTAAAAATAGACTGGATAGGATCCATGGATCACTTAGATATTAATGGACACCAAACGAGCATGATGGGTCGAATGGCCTCCTCTCGTTTGTAAACTTTCTTATGTTCTTATGTTCTTATGTTCTTATGTTCTTATGAATGTTCCCTAAGCATGTTTCAAATGTTCCCTAATTTATGTTACAAATGTGCCTTAGCACCTCTCTCTCTCTCTCTCTCTCTCTCTCTCTGTAGATGCATCATAGGGAACATATGTAACAATCTCTCTTTTTGTTTACCAAAAATGAGAGTGAACGTATTTCAAGTGGGTGTTGCCTTGGTTGGAAACGTTTTAAGATTATTTACGAAGTGTAAAGTGGATTTGTCTCAGTTCTCCGTAGTTTTCAATGTATGTGCCATTCAGTAGCGTTCATGTTACAGATGTGCCCTATGCAGTGGTAGGGTCAATAAAATGTCAGTAAAACTTTATTTTAGCAATTATGGAGGGGAAGAACTGCAAATAGAGGGTCCCCACTAATTATCTAACTTACCAACAACGTTTCAAATTAGGTCTTGCGAAGCTGCCAAATAATGCTGTATAATCGTATGTGTCTTCATACACCGGCTGCTATAGTCTGATAGCTTTGATTATATATATATATTTTCTCGTGAACCACAAATGCTATTTGCTTGATTTTTACAGAGTATGTTATAAATACCATTCTTATGAAGCCTGACAAATTGTATGATTATGAATATTTTCAAATCATTTGTTTGTTTTTCCTAACATGTTACAAATGTTCCCTATGTGAAAGATGCATTATATCTTAATAACGTCTAAACAATTAAAGATATACAGATTATTATTTTCGGTAAAGTTATAACACATTGCTATTAACTATGTGTGTCAGTAAAAGTTTAAAAAATCCTAACAATTTTTTATTGATCCTGCAAAATAAGTGTTTAGGGAACATTTGTAACATAGTTAGGGTTAGCCACTGGGTAAGGGTTACATCTTCAGCAGTAAGTTTATTCATGTTAATTATTCTCATCAATGTTAAAGAACAATAAGTTCTATCATGTGTGTCGATAAAATGCTGATATTCCATAACGTTTGCTTGTGTATTCTGCAAAACACATATTTAGGGAACATTTGTAACATTAGGGTTACGATTTGCCATAGACGCGGAATGAGTTTGATTGTGATGTTAAATGGGGTTTAAAGACGCAGTCGCCTCGGTGCTGAATACTATTGCTGTGTTTCTCCACTTCTACTCCATGCTTGGGAACGCCCACATCCAGTGACGTCAAAACCGGTGGAAAAGCGGGCCGGTTCAAAAAAGATCAGCTGGATCCCAGGCCGAGCAGCAGCTCCGGCACCAGCACCGGCACCATGTCGCTGGAAAAGCGCTAAGTGAGCTCACAGTGAGCTCAGTGTAATGTCTGCTCTGGTGAGCTCACAGTATGACCTAGTCGTGAGTTCACGTCTTCACTGGGTAGTCCTTGACAACTTAATTGACTCAATTCTTGGGCTTAATTGGTCAAAATGACCATTGCAAATCGATTCTGAAAAGCAGAAGTCAGGCCAGCAACACACAGACACAGCCCGGTAAGCTGTACAACCTTAATTAAACATACAGATGGGCTCCAAACAGCACAGAGGAATTTAACAAAGCAATCAGTTCTACAGAAATAACCAACATCATCAACTCTTTCCTCAGCTCACAGTATCAGCCTGACATCTCAGGACTAAATCTGGCCATAAATGATATCAATCAAATATTTCAAATTGCAGCCACAATGGCAAATCTTAAAAAGACAAAGAAAAAGATAAACCAGAATCACACACACACACAGACATGGTTTGATGATGAGTGTAAATCAATACGAACAAATTTAAGGCACCTATCCAATCAAAAACATCCAGTTCTGGGAAATGTGGAACAATTTAAATTCAACAAAACAACAAGAATTGGCAATACAAAATGGAACCATTTGGAAAAAATACTTTGAAAAGCTTTATAAAGATATCCAACAAAATGATCTGACACACAAACAAATTGAACCCAGGGAAAAACTGAAATTACTCGAACAATCAATTAAAAATAATCAAAACCCAACTGATGCTCCAATCACCCTACAGGAAATATCTAAAAAGCTCCAGGCACTTCCACCCAGAAAAGCCTGCATCCCGGACAGCATCAGCACTGAGATGCTCAAACACAGCAGCGCACAACTGCAGGAGGCTGAGCTTAAATTGTTCAACATGGTCCTCAGCACCCCTGACTTTAACCTGGCAGTGAAGGCACTCAAAGACAAAACAAGAAGAGCTTTCTACACAATCAGAAGAAGAACACACCAAACCACGCATGCAGGGCAGAATTAGGCCGCTACCCAACTCTCATTAATATAAAGAAAAGAGCACTGCAATTCTGGTGCACCTGAAGAAAAGTGAGTCAGACTCACTGCAGTACAAGGTCCTCCAAACCCAAGAGTTCAGCCCTGAAAAGAGTCCCCTGAGTCAGCTGGCCCTGAAGCTCACGGCACTGACCCCCGCTAATACTGCGAACAGAGACCAGCTTCAGGTCAGCACTGCTTACCTGCCCCCAATTAGAGTCAACCAAATCATAAAGATAATCAAAACCTCCTATCTGGAACATTGGAACAATGAAACCAAATTCCCAAAGTAAACTGGATTGCTATCGGGCCCTAAACAGAGAAAACACCCTGACAGAGTATCTCTTCACTGTCAGAGATACGAAGCAGAGACGCATCCTGACCAAGTACAGGCTCAGTGACCACAGCCTGGCCATAGAGACAGGCCGACACAGGCAGAGCTGGCTGCCCAGAGAGGAGCGGCGCTGTGGTCACTGCGAGACAGGAGAGGTCCAGACAGAGATGCACTTCCTCCTCCACTGCAATAAATATGCCAAAATAAGGGACACATTCTTTAATAAATTCATAAATATTGTAAAATCATTTTCTGAATTGATACATGAAAAACAAATAGCTATCCTCCTGGGGGAGGGACACACTGCCCCCCTGGCCGCCCAATATGTAGCCGCCTGCCACAGCCTGAGGGGCTCACTGTGAAAACATACAGGAGCACCAGCTGTAAACTTGTTAAGTATAAATAAAGTAAATGTACATGTCTATTAAGATTTTATTTATACATTATTTTTCTTACCTTTTATTATTTTTCAATTTATGTATATAATATTAACTGCTTTGGCAACACTACGAAACTGTTTGTCATGCTAATAAAGCACCCTTGAATTGAATTGAATTGAATTGAGAGAGAGAGAGAGAGATTGTGTGAACAGAGCACTGCTGTAATACAGCATGAAAAGAGCCGGTGCAGTGAAGCGATGATTACAATAATGATTATTAAAAGAGTTATATATGATATTAATGATTTAATTGAGGTTATAATGGACAAGTCAAAAGGTTAAAATGTTTGGCTCTATGTAGGTTTCGAGCCGCGCTGTTTGGGGGCCCAGTGCTGCTCCGACGCCGCCGCTCTGATGCTCTGGGCGTTTAACCCGCAGCGCAACCGGAGCAGCACCGTAAAACAACTAGAAGACAGATCTTATAAAGTGTTATTTAGTTGTACATATACTGCACAGCACAAGAAACATTGGGAAAACAAGACAGCTATATGAGTGACATGTAATGTTATATGTACCTTGGATATTTTAGACGTTTTATTAAAGCACTGTCCTGTGCTACTGAAATATCATCAACTATTACAATTTGAAAGCTCCCCAAATCCTTTCAGATGCCTCTCCTAATGAAATGTGTGGAATTCAGATCGGGAATATTTGCCCGTTTGTGATCCATTCGCTTGTTCTACGTGCACATGCTATACAAATGAAAAGAATAGAAACCTATTGTGAATCCAAGGTTGTCTATTAGTGAGTAAGATGTTCATTAGATTCACATTTGAGTTGTATTTCATGTCAGGATGTGAGCGCAGTTGTGAAGGATTCAGAAATCAGTTCTTGGAATCGTATCCTAAACTGAGTGAGGGGCTGGATTTGAACTCATGAAGATTTCAGGATCTTGGATGTTATTCCTTGCCCTGATGAGGGGTACTCATGAAATATTGAAGGGACCCAGAAATCCACATTGGCTCTGCCATGATCTATGTAAGGCCACTACAAAGAGATCTTAATATGGATAAGGTACGAGCTTATTGTTTTTTGTTTTCATGTGTTTCCTAGTGCCAGTACATGATTATTCACCAGTCTTCTGTGCTGGGTTTTGAGGGTTTCACATGAAGCTGTATTGTAACATTTTTTTTGCTGTGAATCATGTGACTGCTGCAGTGCATGTTTTAGGTTCCTGTACTGTCCTTATCAACTGGGCCCCTGATGACGTGCCTCTTTTGTGACGGAGAGAGAATCACAGTGATGGCTGTAGCAGCGGGTATACAGTACTACATGATCTATTTTTAAAGTCTTACTTGTAGCAAAATGTATAAATGTGTTTAGTTGGTTACAGGAAATATGCATTCTAATTTAGTCTTACCAAAATAAATGTAATGCTCTCATTAAATGATTTCAAAATGAAGAAAAGCTGATTGGCTGTGATTTGATTTAATATCGTTTAAACTGTGATTATATGGTGTAGAACCGTGTGGGAAATAAGTGGAGAAATCATGGAGATAAAGCAAATAGAACTTTAATCGAGCCGCTCGGAAGCCCCACGTCAGGAATAATTCCTTCAGTGAGAACTTAATGTTTACCAACATGAGTGCAGCTTTATAGGAAAATGACGTAACATCTTATGGCCGTTCATCCAATCAGAAGATACAGGTCCGGGTCCGTTTTATGATCTGTCCTCCCGTGAAGAGGTGATGGATCCAAAGCAGATGTCCGTCTTTGAAGATGCGATCCCACGGTCGTCATTTACCTAGTGTCAATCGCTCGTTAACAGAAACAATTCCTGCCTATCTGGAGAAACGATTAAGTCATAAACAAATTCTCAGCAGACATCTGTAGGCTATTTCGGCACTGTGTGATCTTTCATTACTGACAGGAGTTTCTAACAAACCAACCTTGTTGACCCTTTACTTGTGCTGCTAAATCTAATCTGCTCAGTCTGTATACAAACTACTTCTAATGCTAGTATTAATATAAAACATTATATAGTTATCACAAAACACTTTCTTCAACTTCCTATACAGAGTCTTCATTCTCTGCTGTTTGGCAATAGAGCAAAGCAGAAAGAAGCCAAAAAGTTATGTTTGTCAGTTACAAGCAAATCCCCTTAGGGGTTAGGAAGATTTGACGCTGCGTTTTCAGCTCCTTCATCCCAACCCTTCCCCGTGGGGTGTATATGTGTGTACGGCGAGTGTAAGGGTGTCCCTGCTGTCTGGGAGAGCGATAAGTGTGTGTCCCTAAATGTGAATGTACAGAATGTCCTGAAGGTGTCTCATGGAGCAGAGTGACCTTTGTAATAGTATCTTTCCAATGCATCCTTTGGTTTTCCTTGAGTCATGAGGTTTATTGCCTTTGATACTAAATCCATTTGTCCTCAGTCACATGGAGCCTCCAGAACCAAGGGGATAGAATAAGATTTGTGTCAATGGGTGTGTGAGTTTTGCTCCTCCCGAGTGAGGGACGGTGTCGTTTAGTAGAAATTTAGAGAAAGTCTGCCAACGAGGGTGTTTTAATTGCAGCTGTAACCATAGTAGATACATTATGAGGTTTACAAAGTTGTTGAGATGCTCTTTGAACAGTGTATTTAAGACATAAAAAAGAAACATACAGACATAGCAGAATAGTAACTACCGATATCAATCCATGTAACACAATCATACCCAGATTACCAAAGGTATCAGCAAGCCATCCCCAGAGGGTTTTTCCTCCGGAGGACTGGTGTATCTTTGTAGTTGCTTTGATTATTCTGATCCATCTTTGGTCTAAAGTACCATTCTCCTGTGATGCCTAAGGCATAATCATATGCATACCGTACATTAGAGGCAACTCTAAGTTGTGAATAATCAGAAAATCCTGGAATTGGAATGGGGATCATTGGAACCCCTTTCTTAGTGTCGTGTGGAATGTGGGAACAAACCCAACATTTTGTTTTATTAAGGGCATTTGCATAGGTGCGTGTCATTTGGATACATTTGTTATCTGTCCATGATTCAACTAAGGACATACTCATAATTTTTGATTACTTCTCCTGCTGTTGTTATAAACCCTCTACGTTCCCAGGTTGCCATATAGTCGTGTACTACTCCAAATGCATAGTGACTGTCAGTGAAAATGTTAACTTTAATGTCTTTCGCTATTTTTAATGACTCAGTCAGCGCCACGAGTTCTGCCACTTGGAACTATATGTTGATGGATCCAGGAAAATAAAAGATGGAATTCCCCACACTGGGTGGGCGGTGGTATTGGATGATAGCACCGTCGTAAAATCAGGATCCCTGCCAGGACACTGTTCAGCCCAAGTCAGGGTCTGTGAGGGGGTTTTCTAGGAAGCGACTGTGGTCCTCCTGGAGAACCAGCTCAGAGCATGTATGCTCTTCTCCCTCCCCTAACATCCCATCTGCTGGGTTTACTCGTGTGTCTTTTATTATTTGTATGGATTTATCTCTGGGGAGCAAAACAGCTTCCCATCTAGCTCGTCTACTATCGGAGACTGAACGCAATTTGCCGGTGTGTAATAATTCAACTAACGTGTGTCCTGTGTGCAGAATCAACTGTGTGTTCATTACAAACGAATCGCATGCCTGCACTGCCCAAGAGGCGCAGTCTACTGCTGCCATACAGCGATGCATGCCTGCTGCTACCGTAGGTTGCTTTGTGGAGTAATAGGCGACGGGACGTGTCGGAACTGCTGTATAATAGATCCCATCTTGGGAACAGTAGAGGTGAAATGGTTTAGTATGATCTGGTAACCCGAGGGCGGGGGCATTGCTGAGAGCCTGTTTTATTACACGATAGGCTATTTCCTGTTCATGTCCCCAGTCTATGGGGTCCAAGGGAGCCGGGCTCCCTTTGATTAACGCCTGTATCGGACCTGTGGCTTGTGTGAAATTAGGGATGAAAGTGCGGCAATCATTAAGGAGCCCCATAACTTTACGCACAGCCCTAACATTATGTGGTTTTGGCATATTTAGAATGGCTTCTTGCCTATTATGCGTCATAGATTTTTGTCCTTGTGAAATGTTGTGTCCGAGATATTGAACCTTAATTAAGCCTATTTGTGCTTTCTTAGGGCTTGCTTTAAATCCTGCCTTTTGTAAGACACCGAGGACTCATCAGGAGACGCAATCAAAAGATCATCCACGTACTGGATGATTAAACTATTCCAGGGTGTCAGATCCATTCCTTCTAAGGTCTTGGCCATTGCCTGGTGAAAGAGTGTCGGACTGTTGTGAAATCCCTGTGGCACTCAAGTCCATGTGTACTGTTTGTCACATACAGTAAACGCAAATTTATCTTGGGAATCAGAGTGGAGTGGCAGGCTCCAAAATCCATTGCTAATATCCAGGACGGTAAAAATAGAGTGTTCAGGTTTCAAATCATTTAATATAGTGTTGGGATTGGCTACAATCGGGTGTAACCGGGGTGTAACTTTATTCAATTGTGTGTAATCAATTGTGAGTCACCATGAGCCGTCTGGTTTTGCCACTGGCCAGATTGGAGAATTAGTGGTTGAATGCGTTTCGCGTATTATTCCTTCATTTTGCAATGTTTGAATAATTGTCTGAACTGCTGTAAAAGCTTCTGGTTTAATAGGATACTGTTTATGTGCTTTGTGTACTGGACCTGGGATTACTATAGGTTCAATTTGTGCCAGACCACAATCTAGTTTATGTGTTGCCCAAACATCAGGAAATTCCTGACATACGTGTCCAAGTGGTGTGTCTGGCCATATATGAGGTGTTGACGGTGTGAGTGAGATACTAGCACAATTTGTTGCGTATCTTTGTGTATTCTTTTTATTCCCGTGTGTATTGGTCCATATTATGCAATTATTATTAGCATCCACTAGTGCGCCGGCTTCTCTAAGGATATCTATACCTAATATTGTCCCCTTTTATACAGGTAACGAGCTGAGATTAGGAGCACTCCCTTTAAGAGAGTGCTCCTAATCTCAGCTCATTACCTGTATAAAAGACACCTGTCCACAGAAGCAATCAATCAATCAGATTCCAAACTCTCCACCATGGCCAAAGAGCTGTCCAAGGATGTCAGGGACAAGATTGTAGACCTACACAAGGCTGGAATGGGCTACAAGACCATCACCAAGCAGCTTGGTGAGAAGGTGACAACAGTTGGTGCGATTATTCGCAAATGGAAGAAACACAAAATAACTGTCAGTCTCCCTCGGTCTGGAGCTCCATGCAAGATCTCACCTCGTGGAGTTTCAGTGATCATGAGAACGGTGAGGAATCAGCCCAGAACTACACGGGAGGATCTTGTTAATGATCTCAAGGCAGCTGGGACCATAGTCACCAAGAAAACAATTAGTAACACTATGCAGTGAAGGACTGAAATCCTGCAGCGCCTGCAAGGTCCCCCTGCTCAAGAAAGCACATGTAGAGGCCCGTCTGAAGTTTGCCAATGAAGATCTGAATGATTCAGAGGAGAACTGGGTGAAAGTGTTGTGGTCAGATGAGATCAAAATCGAGCTCTTTGGCATCAACTCAACTCGCCGTGTTTGGAGGAGGAGGAATGCTGCCTATGACCCCAAGAACACCATCCCCACCGTCAAACATGGAGGTGGAAACATTATGCTTTGGGGGTGTTTTTCTGCTAAGGGGACAGGACAACTGCACCACATCAAAGGGACGATTGACGGGGCCATGTAGCGTCAAATCTTGGGTGAGAACCTCCTTCCCTCAGCCAGGGCATTGAAAATGGGTCATGGATGGGTATTCCAGCATGACAATGACCCAAAACACACAACCAAGGCAACAAAGGAGTGGCTCAAGAAGAAGCACATTAAGGTCCTGGAGTGGTCTAGCCAGTCTCCAGACCTTAATCCCATAGAAAATCTGTGGAGGGAGCTGAAGGTTCGAGTTGCCAAACGTCAGCCTCGAAACCTTAATGACTTGGAGAGGATGTGCAAAGAGGAGTGGGACAAAATCCCTCCTGAGATGTGTGCAAACCTGGTGGCCAACTACAAGAAACGTCTGACCTCTGTGATTGCCAACAAGGGTTTTGCCACCAAGTACTAAGTCGAAGGGGTCAAATACTTATTTCCCTCATTAACATGCAAATCAATGTATAACTTTTTTGAAATTTTGCGTTTTTCTTGATTTTTTTGTTGTTATTCTGTCTCTCACTGTTAAAATACACCTACCATTACAATTATAGACTGATCATTTCTTTGTGAGTGGGCAAACATACTAAATCAGCAGGGGATCAAATACTTTTTTCCCTCACTGTATATATATATATATGTGATTTGATGTGTATTCTTATTTGATTTCCTCCCTCCTCAGGAATCACTGATAAAACATTGTTATTTGAAGGAGAACCTGACCACTTAATTCCCTCCATATCGGAAGTCCTGCAATGATCCATGTGCTGCTTGGAGGTGCACCAGAAACGGCCAGTCTTGATATTTATGATTGTCCAGATATTGATGTCCGTGAAACAATCAAATTAGTAAGTATTTCAATGGTTGAAACTTGTGTTTGCTCTGTATTCTAAGTTTCTGTGCCTTAGGGAACCTTTGTGACATACTAAAAGGACATACTGGTAAGATGTTGGGCACTTTTCAAACAACAAAAATGGCATTTGGTTAGTTATAAGGGACATTTATACCAGTCTGTGCAAATATCTATGCATATTCCAATGTTTGCTGCAGGACTTACAGATTGAGTGAGGGGGTCAATATGTTTGATTCAGAACTAACCACTGCTTCTTCAATTTTGTTTTAAACATAATTTAAAAGAAAAGTGGGCTATACATTGGTCTTGATAAAAGGAGCAGTGGTCCCTGAAGCAATTATTTTAGTTTTTTGGTCACAATTCCTAAAACCCATTTTCTGTAAAATATGTTATCAACTTGCATTAATATATTATCCAAAGTACAATCATACTAATCATGAAGATGTTCGTATTATTATATTCTAAGGGTTCTAGTCTATTGTGTATTGTGTTTATTATTAGGCCCTTCTCTTATGTTTTACAGTTGTTATTATTATTCCATACAATACAGGGATTAAATTAAGTATTTTAACCACAAACTTGAAGACAAAGTCTTTGAGGAAAGCAGGGCCCTGTTCGTTCCAAGGGTCAAGTTTCTTAAGACTCAAATAGCTATTTAAATGACTTTCGTATTCAGTCGACTTAGTCAATTGTCCAGCTGGATGGCTGGGCACAGGTGGGCATGTGCAGTCTGTAAAGTTCTTTATTTAATAAAGTCCTTTAAAAGAATTCTTCCTACGGCTCAATCTCCTTCTCCCAGTTTAACCCTTCTGTTGCTGGCAAAGACTTAGTTGGTTTCTGGTTCCGGTTCTGGCAACAGAGATACAAGTTGAGCTGTGGCAGCGAGTTACTGGTTTAGGTGAGAGAGAGATAGAGATGCCGTGCGTTATCCTTTATAGCCCTGTCAGATCAATAGGTGATTGGTTCTTTAGTTTGTGAGATTGGATTTCGGTTTCAGCCCCCAGTGTCCTATTGGAGGGGGGCTTGATTTATGACTGATGTCAATCCATGCCATCTTTTGGAAATGCCGGTTGGCACGGGTTCGTAGCTCTGTGTCGGGATTTCGGCTCTCGTCCATTTCAAAGAGTTTTTATTTCCTACAGGCCCCCTTCCCCAGACATCTCACAGCAGGGATTCCAAGCTATTTGGCCCATTCTCGGTGCCATCCTCCCAAGACTGTCACTTTGATGTAAACCAGTTCACATGCTGATGAGTTAAGGAAATCTGATAAATTTGGGGGGGAGAGGTCTTCTTTAGATCAGTGCTTCAGCTCAGAGCTAAAATGCTCTTATCAGAATACACCCAACATAACGCTACACTGGTTAATTCTGTTCTGGGAAAACCACAATCCTGCAGGTTTAATAAGTCTCTCTACACATCAGTCCCTGAGTACCTTCAACCAATGGTCATTTTGACCAATTAAGCCCAAGAATTGAGTCAATTAAGTTGTCAAGGACTACCCAGTGAAGACGTGAACTCACGACTAGGTCACACTGTGAGCTCACCAGAGCAGACATTACACTGAGCTCACTGTGAGCTCACTTAGCGCTTTTCCAGCGACATGGTGCCGGTGCTGGAGCCGGAGCTGCTGCTCGGCCTGGGATCCAGCTGATCTTTTTTGAACCGGCCCGCTTTTCCACCGGTTTTGACGTCACTGGATGTGGGCGTTCCCAAGCATGGAGTAGAAGTGGAGAAACACAGCAATAGTAATCAGCACCGAGGCGACTGCGTCTTTAAACCCCATTTAACATCACAATCAAACTCATTCCGCGTCTATGGCAAATCGTAACCCTAATGTTACAAATGTTCCCTAAACACCTATTTTGCAGGATCAATAAAAAATTATTAGGATTTTTTAAACTTTTACTGACACACATAGTTAATAGCAATGTGTTATAACTTTACCGAAAATAATAATCTGTATATCTTTAATTGTTTAGACGTTATTAAGATATAATGCATCTTTCACATAGGGAACATTTGTAACATGTTAGGAAAAACAAACAAATGATTTGAAAATATTCATAATTACAGCATACAATTTGTCAGGCTTCATAACAATGGTATTTATAACATACTCTGTAAAAATCAAGCAAATAGCATTTGTGGTTCACGAGACAAAATATATATATATATATATAATCAAAGCTATCAGACTATAGCAGCCGGTGTATGAAGACACATACGATTATACAGCATTATTTGGCAGCTTCGCAAGACCTAATTTTAAACGTTGTTGGTAAGTTAGATAATTAGTGGGGACCCGCTATTTGCAGTTCTTCCCCTCCATAATTGCTAAAATAAAGTTTTACTGACATTTTATTGACCCTACCACTGCATAGGGCACATCTGTAACATGAACGCTACTGAATGGCACATACATTGAAAACTACGGAGAACTGAGACAAATCCACTTTACACTTCATAAATAATCTTAAAACGTTTCCAACCAAGGCAACACCCACTTGAAATACGTTCATTCTCATTTTTGGTAAACAAAAAGAGAGATTGTTACATATGTTCCCTATGATGCATCTACAGAGAGAGAGAGAGACAGACAGACACTAACTCTCTCTCTCTCTCTCTCTCTCTCTCTCTCTCTCTCTCAGCTGGGAGTGTGTGGGAGGGGTCTGCAGTGAGCGGGAGTGCTGCTGAGAGCTCTGTCCTTTGGCTGCGTTTTTTTGTTGCTTTACTTTTTTCAGTTTGTTTATTTTGTCTTCTGTTTTCAGTGCTTTTCTTATTGTGGGGGAACAGGGGAGGGGAGGGGGGAGTACCGGTAGTTCTTCCCGGGTCGGGGGGTCGGACCCCCTGAATGCGTCTTTTGAAAAACTGACCCGACGCCATGGAGTCAAGATCGCTCCGGTGCAGTTCTGCCCCCTAGAGCAGTGTGTGTTAGCGGTTGGGGAGGTAGCAGGGTGTGAAAATATCAAGTCTGCTGCCATTGTTATCTTCTTAAAAACCACTGATCTGCTCAATCAGCTAGTGGCTAATGGCACAGTGTTAGACGACACTTTCACCCCGGTGTTGCCGCTCGCTGCTCCTGCCCGGAAGGTAACGCTGTCTAACGTCCCTCCGTTCATCCGCACCGGCTCGGGCAGCTGATGTCCGGCATTAAGAGGGTCCCGCTGGGCTGCAAAGCCCCGCAACTGAAACACGTCGTGTCCTTCCGAAGGCAGCTGTATATGATCCTCAATAACATCAATGAGGATCTTAATGTCTCCGAAGTTGGATCTCTCTTGCTGCCACCACCACGAAGATTGCTCTTTAGTAATGTTGGAAAGTCAAAGACAGCAACCGTCAGGGTTCTTGCATATGACGTATTCGTGCTGCACCTCTCTGCAAGGATCCAGGACAGTTTGTCAATGTAAACTCCAGTGCCTGGGAATATTTCCACCTAAAAGACAATGGTAAATAAAAAACAAGTTTATCCCCAAACTATTCTTATATTATGTTAAGTGGAATACATTATCAGTAAGGCTGTGATTTTGTTACAGAAATGTGTTATTAAAGACCACAGTATGTCTCAATTCTAAGTTTATTAATTTACAGACATAATAAAGTCAGTGAATCTGTGACACCCATAATTCAATTACATTCTTATTATCAACTTTAACTATGAATATAACTGATAATGTAGCATCATTAGATTGTTTACAACCAATATTTGTTTTCAATATATATATTTTTACCTTGTCTTTGTAATATTGTAGACCAAGAGTGTTATACCTGTTTTGGTGATTCTTTGTCAGATTCAGAACAATTTGCTGTGGGGCTGTCAGAACCACTTGATGGTGACACACTTTTGTCTTCATTGCTGATAAATGTGGCTTTTGTTACAATTTTTTTCAGATTGTCCAAAAGGTCTGGAATCTCTGGAGAAAAAAACCTTAGTATTAAATGATAATCATTTCTAGTAATATATTTAATACAAAGTGAAAACAAAACCATCAATGCCTGCAATTATACTTGAGAGACTTGCTCTATGTTATTGGCAAACTGACCTTTTTGTGGGTCATTAACATTAGCTACAAAAAAATAAAAGAGATAAAATACAAGAATTACCAGGTCTAATGTAATGCATATAGTCATTAATGTAGGATTATGAAGTTATGTTGAAAACTTTATTTAATAATCAGTATTATTAAACTATTAGACAGTGCACATTAAGAGTCTGTATTGTGGTTCTAGATAACTTCAGTATGATCAACTATAATACATTACTCTGGAATCTAAATTACTGAAGAATAACATTTATCAAGATAAGGAATTATTTGCTATAAATAAAAAAAACTTACCATCAACCATACGGTTTCGAAGACATTGGTTTTCATTTTTAAGTCTTGTGTTTTCCTTTTCGAGCTGCTTAACTTTTTGCTGTAGCTCAACTTCACTGGACTCTTTAAATGTCTGTAGAATATGACGGGATCTAATTCTTGAAGCTCCATCGGTTTTCTTTCTTATTTTGTGCTGTATTCAGAGAGGAAAAGAGTTTAAAATGAAAATATATATATATATGAATATGATTAAAAAAAAACAATCCTGCAATACATTTATTTAATATTTGCAGTAATTATCTCACCGGTAACTGTGGTTCATCAAGGTCACTATCATCTGAAATTTGAAGTTTTTTGTTTGGTTTAGGTACTCTCTTCATTTTAGGACAGGGCATTTTTGTTAGGTCATTAAGTTTTCTTCTTAGTTCGCCTTCTTTTCCTAAAATAAAAATAAAATAAATAAAACCCTGCATTATGTCCACAGATATTTGGGGATTATATTTATTTGTCATAAAAATACTGTGCTTTGACCATACAAATTAAGATGAACAGCCAACACTGAATCAAAACTGAAGTTAAATTATATCTGGTTTAATTTATTTTGTGATTTGGGGGATTTTATTGTATAGCACAACACACAATAAATCGTTCTTACAAATGCCAGTCAAGTATGACGAGTTTTAGCGCCCTCACCACCACCTACCATGTTATAAGAGTATGTTAGAAGTACAACACATTAATAACTTAAACATTCATTTCAAATATACTGTGATTGTATATATCAAATAGCATGTAAAGACTTTAATGTTTTTTTTTTAAATAAACATTGTTACCAGTCATAATGATCTGCGCTTCATGGACAGGCCATCCACCTTTTGGAGGTTTGTTCGTGTCTCTCCACTCTGCTCTGAAGTTTCGAGTCGTCTCTTCGTCATCATCAGCAATGCTGAATAAATCAAAATTGCGAAAGCAAGCAGTGGGAATCACGCTGTAAGAGTCTTTGTCGACCCCACTTTCCCACTTCACCAACGCGTGCATCACCGCCATACTACCTTCACCTTCTCGTCCGTTTTTTCTGCGCGTTTTTCCCCCGACAAGTCACGGCACAAAAAACAGTCCCGCTCTGCATTCTGGTACTTGGCGTTCTTAATAACACCAACAGGGTGTAATCGCATAGACCACTCGAGTATAAAGTACTACATATCCCATCAGTTACTGTTTTTTTTCATTTTCTGAAACTGCAATTTAGCACTTTCAACTGTTTCTTAGTGATTCCTAGAATTACTAACCGGTATTGTAGTCAATGCGTTTATAACCTTTTTTGTTTAACGATTTGTGTGTTATCCTATGTGATCCCATGGTCTTTGATTTGGTCACGGAAGTGATTTGTCTTTGATTTGTTGATCTAGAGTTGAATTTTAATTAGTTTTTCCCTTTTGTATAATTAGTGTAGTGCTACATTTAGTCTTTGTTTTTAAATAAATTTGACAATTTATATCTTTGGAATTGGTGTCTGCGTCCAATTATTACAGAAATTGAGTTCTACAAGACTCCAGGATTCGTGATAAGGTGATACTATGAATTCACTTCTTTAATTGAAATGTATAAGTGTACCTTACGCTACATATATGTATGTATGTATGTATGTCCAATTGCTTTGACAATACAAATGAATTGAATTGAGAGGGAGAGAGAGAGAGAGAGAGAGAGAGAGAGAGACAGACAGACAGACTGACAAACAGAAAAACAGACAGACACAGACACACACACACACACAGAGCCAGCCAGCCAGCCAGCTCAGCGATGACATCACGAGCCTCTCTCAGCTGACTGCTATGACATCACAGAGCACGTACATTCCGTTGCTTGCCGTCTGTCAACCACTCAGTCACTGCCAGCCAGACTGGCTGGCTGGCTGGATGGGGGGGCTGCTTGCTGCTGCTGCGTACCTTAGCAAGCTTATTTGCTTGACCGGCCTTCCTACTCCTCTGCCCACATGACCACCTATGCCCGATCTGCTGTTCACCTGGATCACAGCTCCGCCCCAACAAGGCAGAGCCCCCCAAGAATGGTACAAACTCACCCACGATCCCCTCCACGGAAAGCTTTAGCAAAAGGCAAAAGCGTTATACGTAATGAAGAGGAACCCGAGTCCAAGACGCATCCGACCAGCCATACATATTTGTGTGTATTAAAGATCACATTTTCTTACATTTAGTTTTTCTGTACTTTATTACATCTTATTGTGATTTATAAAAGTATTGTTTCTTTTCCATATGTATGTATGTATGTGTGTGTGTGTGTGTGTGTGTGTGTGTCTGTCTCTGTGTGAAAGTTAGTGTGTGTGTCTGTACGTGTGTGCCTGTCTCTGTGTGAAAGTGTGTGTGTGTGTGTGTGTGTGTGTGTGTGTGTGTGTGTATATGTCTCTCTGTGAAAGTGTGTGTGTGGGTGTGACAGTGTGTGTGAGTGTCTGTCTGTCATGTAACTCGCACATCTGTGAGGGCACCATTTTTGCAGAAGAGATGTACACATTTTGGAGCAACATATGCTGCCATCCAGACATCATCTTTTCCAGTGACGTCCCTGCATTTTCAAACAGATCACATTTTATTACACTTTGTTTATCTGTACCTTATTACATCTTATTGTGATTTATACTTGTAATGTTTCTTTTCCATATATATGTATGTACAGTGGGGGAAAAAAGTAATTGATCCCCTGCTGATTTTGTACGTTTGCCCACTGACAAAGAAATGATCAGTCTATAATTTTAATGGTAGGTGTATTTTAGCAGTGAGAGACAGAATAACAACAAGAAAATCCAGAAAAATGCATTTCAAAAAAGTTATAAATTGATTTGCATGTTAATGAGGGAAATAAGTATTTGACCCATTTTCAATGCCCTGTCTTAGGGAAGGAGGTTCTCACCCATGATTTGACGGTACATGGCCCCGTCCATCGTCCCTTTGATGCGGTGCAGTTGTCCTGTCCCCTTAGCAGAAAAACAGCCCCAAAGCATAATGTTTCCACCTCCATGTTTGATGGTGGGAATGGTGTTCTTGGGGTCATTCCTCCTCCTCCAAACACGGCGAGTTGAGTTGATGGCAAAGAGCTTGATTTTGGTCTCATCTGAGACCACTTTCACCCAGTTCTCCTCTGAATCATTCAGATGTTCATTGGCAAACTTCAGACGGGTCTGTACATGTGCTTTCTTGAGCAGGGGGACCTTGCGGGCGCTGCAGGATTTCAGTCCTTCACGGCATAGTGTGTTACCAATTGTTTTCTTGGTGACTATGGTCCCAGCTACCTTGAGATCATTAACAAGATCCTCCCATGTAGTTCTGGGCTGATTCCTCACCGTTCTCATGATCATTGAAACTCCACGAGGTGAGATCTTGCATGGAGCCCCAGACTGAGGGAGACTGACAGTTATTTTGTGTTTCTTCCATTTGCGAATAATCGCACCAACTGTTGTCACCCTCTCACCAAGCTGCTTGGTGATGGTCTTGTAGCCCATTCCAGCCTTGTGTAGGTCTACAATCTTGTCCCTGACATCCTTGGACAGCTCTTTGGCCATGGTGGAGAGTTTGGAATCTGATTGATTGATTGCTTCTGTGGACAGGTGTCTTTTATACAGGTAACGAGCTGAGATTAGGAGCACTCCCTTTAAGAGAGTGCTCCTAATCTCAGCTCGTTACCTGTATGAAAGACACCTGGGAGCCAGAAATCTTGCTGATTGATAGGGGATCAAATACTTATTTCCCTCATTAACATGCAAATCAATTTATAACTTTTTTGAAATGCGTTTTTCTGGATTTTCTTGTTGTTATTCTGTCTCTCACTTCTAAAATACACCTACCATTAAAATTATAGACTGATCATTTCTTTGTCAGTGGGCAAATGTACAAAATCAGCAGGGGATCAAATACTTTTTTCCCTCACTGTATGTATGTATGTATGTAAGTGTGTGTGTGTGTGTCTGTCTGTGAAAGTGATTGTGTGTGAAAGTGTGTGTGTCTGTCTGTCTGTCTGTGAAAGTGTGTGTGTGTGTGTGTGTGTGTGTGTGCGTGTGTCTGTCTGTCTGTGAAAGTGTGTGTTTGTGTGTGTATGGGTGTGACAGTGTGTATGAGTGTCTGTCATGTAACTCGCACATCTGTGAGGGCACCATTTTTGCAGAAAGAGATGTACACATTTTGGAGCAACATATGCTGCCATCCAGACATCGTCTTTTCCAGGGACGTACCTGCATTTTTCAGCAGGATAACGCCAAACCACATTCTGCCCAGATTTCAAGCGCATGGTTGCATAGGCAGAGAGTGCGGGTGCTAGCATGGCCTGCCTGCAGTCCTGACCTGTCTCCGAATTGAGAATGTGTGGCGCACTATGAAGTGCAAATTAAGACAACGAAGGCCCTGTGCAGTTGCGCAGCTGAGGAAATGCATAATGGATGAATGGGGGAAAATCCCGCTTGCTAAACTTAACCAAGTGGTGTCTTCAGTGCCCAAGTGCTTAATAAGTGTTATTAAAAGAAAAGGTGATGTTACATAGTGGTAAACAGTCGACTGTCCCAACTTTCTTGGTTTCTTTTCACTGCTAATGAGATGCTGTAGAGTGAGTTAGTTATATTGCTTTCAGGAGCTCTAATCGTATTGATGAGTTCATGCAGCATTTGTAATTGAATTTCAAAAAGAAATCTTTGCTGTCTGGCCTGTGTGTATGAGATGTACTCTGTCAATCTTTGGCTAACAACTGAAACATTGGTAGAACAGAAATGGCAACATAAAAAAGAAAAGTACATTTTAAAAGAGCACATTAAATAGGATGAATATACAGTTTTTTACAATCACTTTGTCACTCATTTCAGAACCTTGATGTCATTTTTCAAAACTAGACACAAAACTCAAAACGGTCATCACTTGTAACACAGGCTGTCCAATGTTCAAAACATTGCATTGTGCATTCATATCTTTAAAGAAACCTAGCACTTGCAGACTTGTTGGTTCAAATAACTCATTTATCATGAAATACCATAGTAACATAGTAACACAGAAGATACCGATAGTTTCACTGTGTAGTTGTTCGTACAATCATTAAATATTGTAGTACAAAATATGTGATACATGTTTCATTATGGTACTACACATAAATACATCACTGTAAAAGGACTAGTAGAGAGAATACTACAGACACAGTGGAATCATTGAACAAAATCTGAAATGTATTGATGCAATACAATCAAATCACACCATAGGTTTCTTTGAATCCATGCAACAATAATTAGCTACAAAAACGAACAAAACTACAGTAAAATGTCAACTGCAGTGTTCCTCACCTGGCTTAGTGTAAAAAGCAAAACAAAGGATTGATTACTGTACTTCTAAATTTCCATCAGCCCTGTGTTCAGGTTCAGGTTCTCACAACCATTTTTCACAAGAGGCATCTTGAAACTGAACATACCTGAACATACTCAGTCATCAGCTGCTTCACTCTGTCTGCATTTCTTTCAAAAGGCACACTATACTCTGTGCTACACATTGGTATGCAGTATACAGTCATTTGACAATTGAGAGTAGCCTAATGTTTAGTGCATGCTGAAGACTTGCCGCTTCTCAGTACGGACATTTCTGATGATTGAGGCCACAGTTGATCCTGAGTTGATTCTGAGGTTTGATTGAATCATTGTAGCTGCCTCAGTCATGGTCATGCCATGATTTACAACATGTTCTACAACTATTTCTCGGATTTCACTGGACACTATTTGCTGTTGCTGCCGCTGTCTGGTCCGTGGCCTTGTCCTCTACCACGTTCCCCCAACACCTCTCAAATGAGGCCCATGGCTGCCTCTCTGGTGAGGCCTAAGCCCTCCTCTATGACGAGGCCCACGACCACCTCTCAGAAGGGGTGCATGTCCCCTTCCATTCCTTTGACCACCACGTCTTCCTCCTCCCACTGCTTGACCTCTATTGTGACCTGGATGACCTGCCGGCTCCATGTTATCACTGTGTTGCTCGGGTGGATAGCACTCATTTCACTCGATACTCGTACCACAATGTGAAATCAATCATCAATAACCAGTTGGCAGTATTGGAAAAGCAATTACAAGGGCCTGCATACATACAGTAATGTCAAATCTGATGTGGAAGAACAATCATCTTCAACCAGGTTGGAGCGTTAGTTGCAATGCCTTTAATACACGCAGCGTGGAGAGGAACAGTGATTCAAGAAGATCCCAAAGTCGCTCTGCCTTCATTTTAACAGTCAGAGCTTTTATACACAAAAATCAAAGAGCTGGTTATAATCAGAAAGTCATTACTATGTTATCTTAAAAGTTAGCTAAGCAGAATTTATATCATTATAGGACAGAGTTCATAGATCAACACATGGATTAGGGAGCAGGCACTTCAATCATACTGTTTGACATTGTCTCCAAGATTCTCATCGTAAATAACAAGCAGAAATCAAACTACCTTCTGGCCTGACCTTCTAGCTTGACCTTATCTTTCTTAAGTATACAAGAGAGAAAAACAGGTATTAGAGAAAGAATTTCTAACTTTCCTTCCACACTGAAAACATGGTGTGGAAAAGTGCTACATGATGATGAATGATGATGAAATATTACATCCATAGATAATGTAGTCCAACTGGTTCATGCTCCTCGGTTATTGGTGTCAATGGATCTCATTATCCTGAAACTTTCATGATCGAAACATGGAATACTGTTCGTCAGTTTCCATAAAACTATGAATTAAGAGTAATGCAACAGTCACTTATCATTTTGAGCAGCTGTATCAATTGATAGTTAGATCTTTGTAATGAAATGAATAGACAGTGATCTCAGATGTAATGTGTGAATTGCATTTTGAAATGGTAATACTTTGACGTTAAGTTGTATCATTTTAGTTCAATGAACAAATGATCAGAGGTTGATGTGTATTGTATCCAAGCAATTGAAAAATGTGCATTTTGATCATCGGGTGTGAGTTTAGTGTCTAGAGTTTTGAAAAATGACATCAAGGTTCTGAAATGAGTGCCAAAGTGATTGTAAAAAAGTGTAATATCAGGGGACAGTGGCTATTACTGATCTGGCCTTCCGTGGCCTCTGTATTAATGTAACAGGTCACATTGTATGTGTACACTGATACTTGATAGTATAATATAGTACAAGTAAAAAACATACATAGGTATCATAGAAGTATTTTGCAGAAATGATTAAGGATAGTTATCAAAATGGAGAGGAAATGCTAAATCCAGTCTCCCCAGGCTGAGCTTCTATTGCTACACCTGCTAAGTGGCTGCTGGCCCCACTATATGGATAGAGCCACACCAAGTACAAGAGTCTCCCCATTGCTATTTATATCTCCCTATCCAGTCTTCTATACGTGTCAGGTATACAAGTGTGTGTGTGTGTGTGTGTGTGTGTCTGTCTGTCTGTCTGTCTGTGAAAGTGTGTGTGTGTGTGTGTGTGTGAAAGTGTGTGTGAGTGTCTGTCTGTCTGTCTGTCATGTAACTTGCACATCTGTTAGGGCACCATTAATGCAGAGATGTACACATATTGTTTATTTTCCATATATATGTATGTATGTATGTATGCATGTCCAATTGCTTTGACAATACAAATGCACTGAATTGAGACAGAGAGAGAGAGAGAGAGAGAGAGAGAGAGAGGTGCTAAGGCACATTTGTAACATAAATTAGGGAACATTTGAAACATGCTTAGGGAACATTCATAAGAACATAAGAACATAAGAAAGTTTACAAACGAGAGGAGGCCATTCGACCCATCATGCTCGTTTGGTGTCCATTAATATCTAAGTGATCCATGGATCCTATCCCGTCTATTTTTAAATGTTCCCAAACTTTCAGCTTCTACCACTTTCCATCTTGAATGCCTTGAAGCCCAATTTCCATTTGTTGTCCCCTGGTGCGTGTGTCCCTGCTGATCTGGAAAAGCTCCTCTAGTTTGAGGAACCTTTCATGATTTTGAAGACTTGGATCAAGTCCCCACGTAATCTCCTCTGTTCCAGGGTGAAAAGGTTCAGTTCCCTCAGTCTCTCCGAGTAGGACTTTCCCTTCAGACCTGGAATAAGTCTGGTTGCTCTCCTCTGAACTGTCTCTAAAGCAGCAATATCCTTCTTGAAGTGTGGTGCCCAGAACTGTACACAGTATTCCAGATGAGGTCTAGCGCATTGTACAGTCTTAACATTACTTCCCTTGTTTTAAATTCTACACTTTTGACGATATACCCTAGCATTCTGTATGCCTTTTGTATTGCTTCCCCACATTGTTTGGATGGAGAAAGTGAATCCACATAGATTCCTAGGTCTTTCTCATGCATTACTTCATCTATATCTGTACCTCCCATAGTGTAATTATAGTGGACATTTTTGTTTTACTGCATGTATTACCTTGCACTTGTCCACATTGAATTTCATTTGCCAGGTGTCAGCCCACAACTGAATTTATCTAAGTTCCTCTGAATAGCATGTGCTGCCAAGATTGTATCTGCTAAGCCACCTATTTTAGTATCATCTGCAAATTTGACAAGGTTGCTAAGTATCCCAGAGTCCAGATCATTAATATAGATTAGAAAAAGCAAAGGCCCTAGTACTGATCCCTGTGGAACTCCACTAACAACCTCACTCCAGTTAGAAGTGACTCCTCTAATATGTTTCCTATACATCAACCAGTTCATAATCCATCTACTTACATGACCCTGAATGCCTACAGCTTCCAATTTGAGGATCAGTCTTTGGTGTGGAACCTTATCAAAAGCTTTTTGGAAATCTAAGTATATCATATCATATGCTTTCACGTGATCTACAGCTGCAGTTGCATGTTCAAAAAAATGTATTAAGTTAGTAAGACATGATCTGCCTCGTCTAAACCCATGTTGACTATCTCCAAGAATATGGTTTTCATTGAGATGCTCCTCTATTTTCTGTCTAATCATTTTTTCCAACATTTTACAGGTGATGCAGGTGAGACTGATTGGTCTGTAATTTCCTGGCTCAGTTTTGTCCCCTTTCTTGTGGATTGGTATGAAATTTGCTGTCTTCCAGTCAGTGGGAACATCCCCTGTTCTAAGTGTCATTTGAAATAATCGAGTTAACGGCCTATACATAATTTCCCTCATTTCTTTAAGTACTGTTTGAAATATCCCATCTGGCCCAGGTGATTTGTTTGATTTTAATTCTGCTAGTCCCTTTAGTACCTCCTCCTCATTTATCCTGATCTCTCTTAGGGTTTGACTGGATTGATTGTCAACCTGTGGCATGTCATCTGTTTTTTCTTTTGTAAAAACCTCTGTGAAATACTCATTTAGAATATTTGCCACATCTTGTTCGTTTTCCAAGATACCTCCATTTTTGCCCTTTATCTGTTTCACCTCCTCCTTAATTGACCGCGTGCTGTTGTAATTTTGAAAAAAGCTCATTGCATTGGTTGTAGCTCCAAGAGCTATGTTTCTTTCTATTTCCCTCTTTGCTTTCCTGATCCCTTTCTTAAGATCTCTTTGCAGCTCAACATATTCTATGTATTTTGTTTCATCACCATCCCTTTTGTATGTGCTATACAACATTTTCTTCCTCTTTATATTTTTTTGCATGCCTCTGGTTTGTATGTATGTATGTATGTATGTATGTATGTATGTATGTGTGGAAGGAAAGTTAGAAATTCTTTTCTCACAACTGTTTTTCTCTCTTGTATACTTAAGAAAGATAAGGTCAAGCTAGAAGGTCAGGAGGCCATAAGGTATTTTGATTTCTCTTTGTTATTTACAATGAGAACCTTGGAGACAATGTCAAACAGAATGACCTACGTGCCTGTTCCCTAATACCATGTATAGACCTATGAACTCTGTTCGATAATGATATATGTTCTGCTTAGTTAGCCTTTAAGATAACATAGTAATGACTTTCTAGCATGTATGTATGTATGTATATATATATATATATATATATATATATATATATATATGTATGAATGTATGTATGTCCAATTGCTTTTGACAATACAAATGAATTGAGAGGGAGAGAGAGAGAGAGAGAGACAGACAGACAGACAGACTGACAAACAGAAAAACAGACACACACACAAACACACACACACACAGAGCCAGCCAGCCCGCCAGCCAGCCAGTCAGCCAGCCAGCTCAGCGATGACATCACGAGCCTCTCTCAGCTGACTGCTATGACATCACAGAGCACGTACATTCCGTTGCTTGCCGTCTGTCAACCACTCAGTCACTGCCAGCCAGACTGGCTGGCTGGCTGGATGTGGGGGCTGCTTGCTGCTGCTGCGTACCTTAGCAAGCTTATTTGCTTGACCGGCCTTCCTACTCCTCTGCCCACATGCCCACCTATGCCTCTACTCCAAGATACTTATACAATAGAAAAACTATGGTAATAATAATATAGCCCAAGACAAAAAATATTAATCTTTCTAGACTGTATTAAAGTTCAGCACTTCGGAAAAATAGAATTATTTTGTATTTCAATAAAACAAAAATTATTACTGGTATCCACACACCCAACCAATGTAAATGTCACGGACGGTGTTAATTAGCTCCTTAATCACCATTACTTATTATATTTATATTTCACTTCACTTTATGCAATATGGCTTGTGTATTTTGTTTGGTTCTATATTGCCATTATTTTGTGTGTTGATTATCTTTCACTTTATTGTTTAATTTGTTATTCACTTAGTATTATTTTGATTGTTTGCACGCGTGCCTTATTATTTTTGTTTCTTCTTTCTTTCACAACTCACCTGGGTCCACCTGCACTCTTCACACGCGTCCCCACTTAATCACCCTGCCCTGGGAGAGGAGAGGATTATCTGCTGTAGTCCACTTTCCAATGTGGGAGGTCTCTGCGGCTCATATCTCATTCAATTATTTATTCATTTATCCTACATCAAGTTTATTTATTTTCCCACGTTTCATTCAATCACCATCAGAAGCTCTCTGTGCTAAAAGTGGCAGCACATTTGTCTCACACACATCAAACTCACCTTTTCCTGCTTCCCAAGCCTTATCAACTTACTCAGACCCTCGTCAACTTACTCAAACCCTCTTCAACTTTGGTTAACATTGCTCTGCATTCTAACAGCTATTCTTTCTCCTATTCTTAATTTCTTACAAGAAATGTATTCAGGTTTTTTTATCAATATGTTTTATTTATATTTATACAGATGTCACTCCATTATTCGTTTATTGAAGTCATATATGTACCTAACAAAATATTAGCCAATAGGCCATTGATCTCAATAATGATTCCCATAATCCTAGGACACCTTCTCTTTTACTCTCCCTTTCCATTCTTACTTTTCTCCTGTAAAGCATTTTATATTACTTGAGCTTACTTATTCTATAGTTGTAATCTTATACTTCTGCGGTATCTTACCCTTTTCCTACATCACTCATCTTAAAACCATGGTCTACTTTGACTTTCATTTCAGGTATTATATGCTAGGCACCAATAACCAAACATTTTCTGAAAGACTGTAACATGTCACCAGACTGTTTACATTCTCCTGCTTTCACAGGCTGTCAGGGCTGCACCAGGCTCTCTTCTAGCCTTTCGTTTCCTTGAATTTGACTTTTGACAGAGCTTGTCCATAACATGATGTTTAACAAACAAATTCTGGTTCTTCTTGTGGAGACACCATGACTATTTATGTATTACTATTATTATCCATCTGTTTATTCAATGTATATTTTGGATTACTTTTCTTATAATAGTCTTTCTTTCTGATTTCTGATGCTTGAGGCACTCTGTATAGAGCCAAAGATCCTCATGAATATGATAAATCTGTTGTTACATTTTTAAATATAATTCTAAAATGATTGCCAAAACATAGACATTTACCTTATATCACCTTCAAACTATACATATACATAAACACGCAAAGCACATACACATTGATATCTAAAGATAATTCAGATATCCGATCTGTGGCATGTTTTATTGACCCTGCAGTGTCTCAAACAGCCCTTATAACTTATTATTTAAGCTTATGATTATTTAGAATAAAATGTCAAATAATCCCACTCGATTATTTCATTATTTCACTATCTCAGTTTTCTTGATCCATTGTGAAAAAGTTCTGTTATTTCCTCCTCATCTGTAGAGGCTACATTAGCCCACTCCCCGGTCTGATATTCTCGTAGTAACTGTATCCAAATGTTGGGCGGACATTTAGCCTTCACGATGATGTGTACATCGTGCGGGTGAAGGAGGTGAATAACCATCTTTTCATCTAGAATATCCCAAAAAGTTGTGTTACCCTGGTTTGGTTTTAATTTTGGGAGGGACGCCCATATCATTTCTTTTTCTCCTGGGGAGAAGGGGACATGGGTTTTAGTCGTATAGACTATTGATTGACCTTCCTCTTTACTCTGTCTAGTTTTGACTTGCATGGGTGCAGCTGGGACCGTTTTCAGAGCGGTCAGATCTGGATACAATGTATTATTATAACCAAAATCAGTGATTGATTTATATTCCGGATTATATGGGGGAGGAGCGCTAGCAAAACCTCCTTTTTCATATTCCCATGCTTTGCGATCTAAATCATCCCAATCGGGCCTGTCGTCCTTGGAGTGATCTGTGTCGCGACGCGCTCCTAACACGGCAGCACATCGCGCACCTACACCTTCACCTTTTCTGACCACTTTTCTTGCCCTTCTAATTTGCCTTGTAGTTCTATTAATTCTATCGTATTTTTCACAACTTCTTCTCTCAATTCACATTACTGTTTATGATGATCTTCCATTTCTGTTATTTTCTTTTCTTGATTCTCACCAACCTGACACAATATCACAATTCCTTTCTCTGTCTTATCTGGTTGTTGTTGCTTCCACCAGTCCCGGTGCTCCTTCGGAGACCAGTCTTTCTCCCAACTTCCTTCCAACATTTTCTTCTCTACATTCTGTTTTTTTATTTCTCAAAAAACCAATAATGCTGGTGTCACTCACTGTGACGATTTATCTGAAATATTACATTATTATATATTATATTATGTATATATATTATAATAAAAACAAACACTCCAGTAAGGTACGGACACCCGTACATGACACTGGCTAAGGTAAGGGAACCCATAAACAACCATAAGCACCCCCGGACCTAGGACAGCCTGTAACTTGCTAACTTGCTAACTGTTTTGTTTGCTTCTCATCGTTTGCTGCTAGTTGCATGCCAAACGAGTTCGTTCTGTCCAAAATATAAGCTTTTTTTCTTCTAATAAACTCAATAAAAATACAGTGCACTAGCAACTATTTCCCTTTCAAAAGTTGTAGTCCCGTTTCAGTTAAAACAAAATGTGTTCTTCAAACAAAGAAAATACTTGTGTTTCTTTTCCCTCTTTACCTGCTCTTATCACAAAGCTTCTCAACACAATCTCAGGTGCAGGTGCACTCTGCGCTATCCTTTGCCCGAGCTTTGTCCAGGAAAACTCACTGTAGCCATCTTAGTTCAACACGGGCTCTCCTTACCTGCGAGTCACACGGGTCCAGTTCACTTTGCAAGTGAACAGTCTCTTCTCAGAAACAATAAGGAAACTTGGAAAGAAACACAATCCCAGGTCGGTGTTAAAAAAAAGTTCTTTGTTTTCATATTAAAAGAAAACATTTGTATTTTCTCTGCACACTTCACAGCTCCAATTAGCACACTCAACTAATCCCTGCCCCCCTCAGAACCGTCACTAAAGAAAGGTACTCACAGTCATTTTAAATATGACATCCTGTAGTGCTTGTTTTCAAAATATGATCTTATTATCACTTGAACCAAATAAATCCTTTGACCCACTAATACCAAATTACAGTTAGGGGGGCCACAGATGTGATTTGAAAATACGATCTTCCATGTCTTTCTGTTGTGTTTTGACCTGGGGATCTGTAATTGTCCAAGTGGCTACTGCACATGTACTTATTTAATATTAAATGTGTTATTTAATTAGGCTTGGTTCTGGTGAGCATGTACAAGACGTCAGCTTTTTAAATAACTGTGTGTATTGGATCATACACATTTTAGAAATACTCTCTCAAACTTCCCGCATTGGTACCTCACCAGGGAGGTAGAAAACAGCAATAGCATTGAAAAAGTGTGATTGTAGTTCTGCTCTTCTGCAATATATTTCTACAATATCTTTAACATCTTCTTTAACATTGTTTTAAAGGCTGGGACCAATATGGTGGAATATCTCCAACACACGGACATTGAGAGACTCGACCCCTTTGTGCTGCTGCTCAGAGACCAACTCTCAGTTGTCTCTGAGTAGGCTATGGATCAACTTCCTTTCCTAATATGAAGGAGACCATGGATACAAAACCTATGAAAAACAGGTGATTATTGTTATTCTTCTCATTATAAACTACTTAATACATCTCTCCCATAAAGTACAACAGGATAGTGGTGACGTCATTCAGGATTGGATTGCCATTGGTCAAAAGCCCTCTGAGAGAAATTGTGTGGCGACACTCCACACTCTTAGAAGAAATTGTTCTGCACAGAACCATAAAGGGTTCCTCGAGTAATCGCTCTGGTGGATCCCTTTATGGTTCTATGTAGAACCCCTTCAAAGGGGTTACATGAAGAACCCCCAAACATAGCGTTCTACACAGAACCATTCGTTTTAAAATGTTATATATAGAACCCATTCAAAAGGGGGACACGTGCTATACCTGAATTTGTTTTCCAAATACAATTTTTAAAAAATGTATGAGTTCATATATACAAACACACATACACAACGTAGAAATCGCACTACTAGTGAAGTAACTTCATTTACATTATATGCCACAACTCCTCAATTTGGAACGCAAAAACAAGACATCTGATGTAAAAGTGTAAACTAATTACGAACAGCACTTTTGATTTTTATCTTCAATTCAGGGGCTACTTATTCGAACAGTAAACTGTATTCTCTCTTCAGAGTGACTGGAATGTTTTTGCCTACATTCAACTTAAATATGAAAGTTTCCAAAAACGACATAGTTTTCTTTAAGGCTATTCAATGCCAAACACAAAATTCTCTCTGCTTTCAGTGCTTGTCCTTCAGCACAATTACACAGGTTCATGATGTTCTCATTTCAATACATTGTTTTCTTATTTAAACTATTTGACTTTGAGCTTACATTGAGAATAAAATCACTTTTGCAAGTAAAACCTGGCCAAGAAAGGAAGCAGCACTACAATAAAACAATACACAGAATACAAAGCAGTTCCTTCAAAAGTGAAAGTGATAAAGAGTGATGTCTGTCAGTAAATTACGTTGAGATACATATTGGTTATTTTGAATTAGGAGTCCAACTTCAATAACTTCTATTAACAAGCCAAAATACAGATCAGAATTACGGGTAATTGAAAATAATATGTAGCGCCTAGGTAAGCTTGGATGTGTTCAGAGAAACACTAAAAACGGACCTTCCTCACACCCGTCTTGTTGAGGTGGACGTGGTCATACAGGTGATGTGGCTGGATGTCTCAGTGGTGTGCCAGGTGGACGTTGGGGAGGAGGGCACATCTTCGGGATACTTCTGCGTTGATGGCCTGGATGATGTGCAGGGGCACGTCTGTGCGGGGCAGCAGTGTGGAGATGGTGATTTTGGCAGTTTGGAATTCCTCTGTGGCTTTCGTTGCTACCTGTCTCAGGGCTGAGGCCACATCGCCCCTGCGGGCACTCAGGTCGTTAGTGCCGGTGTGGATGAGGATGTGTTTGACCTGGCACAGCCTCCTCTTTGAGAGCAGCTCCAGGGCTCTCTGTGCTGTCGGGCACCAAAGCTTTTTCACTTTTCGCCCAGGGAAGAGGCGCCTCTCATCCAGGAACTTCCCATTGGAGTCGCTCAGAATGACCACCTCTGTGTTGACCTGCCACTCCGGGTTTTGCGTCGGGAGTGGTGGGGGCAGCGGGTGTGTTTTAGGGGAGTGGCGTTTCAGGGGTTTGTGTATTAGTGGCAGGTCTGGTGATAGTGGGGGTGTCAGGAGTGGTGGGGAGTGTGGGTGGATCAGTGGGTGCATCAGTGGGTGCGTCAGGGGTTGTAGGTGTTGTGGGGTCAGTGCAGTGCAGTCTCTGTGCTCCTCTCTTAGCTTCTCCAGCTGGCTCTGCAGGCTCCTCAGCTGGCTGTGCTGGGGTGTCCTGGTCAGCTCCTCCCTCGCTCTGTGCAGCTCCGTCCTCAGGGTTTGGCTCTGCTCCTCCTGGTCTCTCACTGCTGCTCTCAGCTCATGGATCTCAGCCTTGTGGTGCATCTTTAGTCCCTGAACTCCGCAAACTTCAGCTCCAGCACTGATAGGCATTCCTTTAGTGTTTTAATGTTGCTGGAGAGTTTTGGGGAGACAGGGGGGCAGTCTGTGGGAGATGGGGCACTGTCTGGCTCCGTGTGGCTGGGGGCAGACTGCAGGGTGGCCGGCTCTGGCTCGTGTTTCTCTACCTCAGTCTCCTGCTTTGAGGTGTGGAAGCCGAGAGCTAATTGGTCCAGGCTGCTCTCGCTGTCCTGCACCATGATGGTCCCGTTGTGGTATACATTAAAAGTGAGCATCACACTGTCTGTGTCTTTCTCTACCAGCACTGAGATCTGCCTGCCTCTGCTAATGCCCCTCTTGTTGTTATTGGCGTATGTCTGGCACAGGGTTTTGTGAAAGGCGGTGGGGTACTGAGTGTAGAACAGTAGATTGTTCTTGACCCTGTTTTCTCCTTTACCGGTGTAGTCTAGGATGAGGGTCTCAGGAGATGCTCTCATCACAGCTTGTTTGTAGTCCTTCTTAGCCTGTGCAGAGCGAATGTCTTCAGGGTATCGGATTTCAAAAGGCAGCTCTGCAGTCAGACTGCTGTTCGATAGATTTGTATCAGTCTCAGTGGCAGTTGGGCTCTCTCCTACTGTCACTCTATTCAAATTGGAGCTCTGCATTTTCATTGGCTGAGTCAACTACTGAGAATGCTTATTTATTTTATTAATACATATTTTTTTGTTTAATTATTTGTCTCTATAGGTGAAAGGTCTTACCTCCAATTCTTGTCTTCAGCTTTTCTTTTCTGACTTTTCTTCCTGAACTGTCTCTCTGCTTTCTTCTTTTTGTGTTTCTCTTAAAATTATTATTTTTTGAATACTTTTTCTTCTGAATTTCTATTCCATGTCTTCTGTGTATGTTTATAGTGCTATATATTCATTTGTAAATGACAAATTAAATCCGCTTATGTATAAAAACAAATGTTTTTTAGGAGCTCATATTCCTCTCTCTCTCTCTCTCTCTCTCTCTCTCTCTCTCTTTCTCTCTCTCCCTCTCAATTCAATTCATTTGTATTGTCAAAGCAATTGGACATACATACATATACATACATACATACATACATACATACATACATCTACACGGAAAATAAATAATAGAATTATGAATCACAATAAGATGTAATGAAGTACAGAAAATGAAAATGTAAAAAAATCTGATCTTTAATACATACAAATATAGAAAATAGGTTTACTATTTCCAGATTCCTCTTTTGAAATACAATGACATGCATAACAAACAAGTATTTACATTATATTTACAGCCGGTGCTCGTGTGTCACTTTGTCCCTCAGGCTGTGGTAGGCGCTGACATATTGGGCAGCCAGGGTGGCTGTGTGTCCCTCCCCCAGGAGGACTGGCGTTTTTCTTTTTTCTCAGTTTTGTCACAGGTTGGGTGGGCATCCATTATGTTGTTACAGAATTTGTCCCTTATTTTGGGCTAAAGCTTTCCGTGGAGGGGAACGTGGATCAGTTTGTACCATTTTTGGGAGAATCTGCCTTGTTGGGGCGGAGCTGTGACCAGGTGAACAGCAGATCGGGCATAGGTGGGCATGTGGGCAGAGGAGTTGGAAGGCCGGTCAAGCAAATAAGCTTGCTAAGGTACGCAGCAGCAGCAAGCATCCCCCACATCCAGCCAGCCAGCCAGTCTGGCTGGCAGTGACTGAGTGGTTGTCAGACGGCAAGCAACGGAATGTACGTGCTCTGTGATGTCATAGCAGTCAGCTGAGAGAGGCTCGTGATGTCATCGCTGAGCTGGCTGGCTGGCTGGCTCTGTGTGTGTGTGTGTATGTCTGTGTGTGTGTGTGTGTGTCTGTTTGTCTGTTTTTCAGTCTGTCTGTCTCTCTCTCTCTCTCTCTCTCTCTCCCTCTCAATTCAATTCATTTGTATTGTCAAAGCAATTGGACATACATACATTCATACATACATATATACACTCACCTAAAGGATTATTAGGAACACCATACTAATACTGTGTTTGACCCCCTTTCGCCTTCAGAACTGCCTTAATTCTACGTGGCATTGATTCAACAAGGTGCTGAAAGCATTCTTTAGAAATGTTGGCCCATATTGATAGGATAGCATCTTGCAGTTGATGGAGATTTGTGGGATGCACATCCAGGGCACGAAGCTCCCGTTCCACCACATCCCAAAGATGCTCTATTGGGTTGAGATCTGGTGACAGTGGGGGCCAGTTTATTACAGTGAACTCATTGTCATGTTCAAGAAACCAATTTGAAATGATTCGACCTTTGTGACATGGTGCATTATCCTGCTGGAAGTAGCCATCAGAGGATGGGTACATGGTGGTCAAAAAGGGATGGACATGGTCAGAAACAATGCTCAGGTAGGCCGTGGCATTTAAACGATGCCCAATTGGCACTAAGGGGCCTAAAGTGTGCCAAGAAAACATCCCCCACACCATTACACCACCACCACCAGCCTGCACAGTGGTAACAAGGCATGATGGATCCATGTTCTCATTCTGTTTACGCCAAATTCTGACTCTACCATCTGAATGTCTCAACAGAAATCGAGACTCATCAGACCAGGCAACATTTTTCCAGTCTTCAACTGTCCAATTTTGGTGAGCTTGTGCAAATTGTAGCCTCTTTTTCCTATTTGTAGTGGAGATGAGTGGTACCCGGTGGGGTCTTCTGCTGTTGTAGCCCATCCGCCTCAAGGTTGTACGTGTTGTGGCTTCACAAATGCTTTGCTGCATACCTCGGTTGTAACGAGTGGTTATTTCAGTCAAAGTTGCTCTTCTATCAGCTTGAATCAGTCGGCCCATTCTCCTCTCACCTCTAGCATCAACAAGGCATTTTCGCCCACAGGACTGCCGCATACTGGATGTTTTTCCCTTTTCACACCATTCTTTGTAAACCCTAGAAATGGTTGTGCGTGAAAATCCCAGTAACTGAGCAGATTGTGAAATACTCAGACCGGCCCATCTGGCACCAACAACCATGCCACGCTCAAAATTGCTTAAATCACCTTTCTTTCCCATTCAGACATTCAGTTTGGAGTTCAGGAGATTGTCTTGACCAGGACCACACCCCTAAATGCATTGAAGCAACTGCCATGTGATTGGTTGGTTAGATAATTGCATTAATGAGAAATTGAACAGGTGTTCCTAATAATCCTTTAGGTGAGTGTATATATATATATATATATATACATACATACATGCATACATGCTAGAAAGTCATTACTATGTTATCTTAAAGGCTAACTAAGCAGAACATATATCATTATAGAACAGAGTCCATAGGTCTACACATGGTTTTAGGGAACAGGCACGTAGGTCATACCGTTTGACATTGTTTCCAAGGTTCTCATCGTAAATAACAAACAGAAATCAAACTAGCTTCTGGCCTGACCTTCTAGCTTGACTCTATCTTTCCGCCTTATATACTTGGTGAATAATTGAGGAAGTAGCACCAAGTGACCACATTAGGCTGCCTGAGGGTTTCTGGGGAGTGTAGTTGTCTAGGGTCGGTTTTCTTCCCTAGAGTGCAGACCTTGCAGCAGACCTGGCCTGACATGTCTGCCATGTATGACCCTGCCCCTTGGTTTGTCCCACATCCTCCCCCCCAGCTGCGACCCCATAGGTCGAGCGACAGCCGCAAAAAAGCATGCACCCGGGACAGCCCATCAACATTCCCCATGGCCTTCCCTGGCCTGTGCTGCAGGGTGAAATGAAAATGTTGGAGACTCAAAAACCACCTCATCACACGGGCATTCCTGTCTTTCGAACGATGCATCCAAGTGAGGGGGGCATGGTCAGTGATCAGGGTGAAGTGCCTGCCCAACAAATAGTATCGAAGACTGTCCAAAGCCCACTTCACTGCCAAACATTCTTCTTCAACTACCAAATAATTTATTTCATTGGATTCCAACTTTCTGCTAAGGAACAACACCGGGTGTTCGTGATCACCCATTCTTTGGGACAAAACCACTCCGATCCCCACCTCAGAGGCGTCCGTCTGGACTATAAATTCTTTCTGAAAGTCTGGTACCATTAAAACGGGGTTGCGGCAGAGCGCCTCCTGTAGGCTCCGGAAAGCCCGGTTTGCTGTATCACCCCATCTAACCATATTGGGTTCTGTAGCCTTAGTCATATCAGTCAGAGGGGCCGCTAAGGTAGCATAGTTGGGAATAAACCTCCGGTAATACCCAGTTAACCCTAAAAATGCCCTAACCTGCTTTTTATTGACAGGCCTAGGCCAAGAGTTTATGGCTTCAACCTTGGATATTTGGGGTTTCACCATACCCCTCCCTACTGTATAGCCCAAGTATTTGGCCTCTTCCAACCCCAAATTGCATTTGGTTGGATTAGCCATCAGGCCTGCTGCATGTATTGAATCCAATACCGCTTGGAGCTGAGACAAATGTGATTCCCAATCTGGACTGTGAATGACCACATCATCTAAATATGCTGCCGCATACGTCCTGTGTGGTCTAAGTATGTGGTCCATCAACCTTTGAAAGGTGGCAGGAGCACCATGCAGGCCAAAGGGCATCACTGTGTAGTGAAACAGACCATCTGGGGTTGCAAAGGCTGTTTTTTCTTTGGCACCCGGGGTCAAGGGAATCTGCCAGTAGCCCTTGGCTAAGTCAATAGTTGAAATATAGCGAGCATTCCCAATATTCTCTAACAATTCATCTACTCGGGGCATTGGGTATGCATCAAACTTTGAAATTTCATTAACCTTTCTAAAATCATTACAGAATCTCCAGGAGCCATCAGGTTTGGAAACCATGACTATAGGGCTGGACCACTCACTGTGGGATTCTTCAATAACCCCTGCCTCCAGCATTTCCTTAACCTCATTTCTAATAGTGTTCCTGCGAGCTTCTGGTACCCTGTAAGGCCTCATATTTACCTTCTTTCCTGGGAGAGACACAATGTTGTGAGAGACTAAATGGGTACGCCCCGGTATGCCTGAGAAAACTTCCCTATTACGTATTATCAAGTCGTTCACCTCCTTCAACTGGTCAGGTGACAAGGCAGCTGCAATATTCACCTTCGGTGTCTCTAGTGGCTGAGGGGGGTAAGTCAACATCAACACTTCCCTGTCCTTCCAGGCTTTTATTAAGTTGACATGATATATTTGTTCTGGGGGTCGGCGGCCGGGTTGCTGAACCTTATAGTTCACTTCCCGTATTCGCTCTATAATCTCATAAGGTCCCATCCACGTAGCCAGAAATTTACATTCTACAGTGGGAACCAACACCAACACCCTATCACCAGGCTGGAACACCCTCAGTGTAGCCTGACGATTATAGGCGAATTGTTGGTGTTCCTGTGCCTGCCTTAGGTGCTCTCTCACAATGGGAGTGACTGTGGCTATTCTCTCTTGCATAGCATTGATGTGCTCGACTACACTCCGGAAAGGAGTGGACTCGTGTTCCCACGTTTCACGGGCTATGTCTAATATCCCCCTGGGGTGCCTCCCATATAACAGTTCAAAAGGCGAAAAGCCCAGGGAAGCCTGTGGGACTTCCCTAATGGCAGACATCAAGTAGGGCAGCATGAATTCCCAATTTTTCCCATCCTTATCGATTACCTTTCTTAGCATGGACTTCAGGGTCCTATTAAATCTCTCAACCAACCCATCTGTTTGTGGGTGGTAGACTGATGTTCTCAACTGCTTAACCTGCAACAATTTACACAGATCGGTCATAACCTTAGACATAAAGGGTGTGCCCTGATCTGTTAATATCTCCCTCGGTATCCCCACCCTACTACACATCAACATTAGCTCTTTTGCAATACCTTTTGAAGCCATGGTCCGCAGTGGAATGGCTTCTGGGTACCTGGTGGCATAATCCAAAATAACCAGTATATACTGATGCCCTCTGGCTGATTTCGGGAGAGGTCCCACCACATCCATAGCTATCCTAGCAAAGGGGGTCTCTATGATGGGCAAAGGGACCAGTGGGCTTCTGAAGGCTGGTTTAGGAGCATGTAGTTGACATTCAGGACATGAGCTACAATGTTCTGTCATGTACGCCTGGCCAGTAAAACCTCCTCAGGAGTCTATCCTTGGTTTTGTCCATCCCCAGATGTCCCCCCAGGATATGCCCATGTGCCAGATTGAGAACTGTTCGTCTGAATGGGGTGGGAACTAGCAATTGCTCCACAATGTCCACCCCTATCTTATTTACACGGTACAATAGGTCATTTTTTACCATAAAATAAGGATAAGCTGTTGGCGGGTCTGCAGTAGTCATAGGGGTCCCATTTACTACCTTCACATTTTCTTTAGCATAGTGTAGAGTGAGATCTCGCACCTGTGCGCTGCCAAAATCAGTGGGGAGTCCCTCTAACACTGACACTTCTACATTGTCAGCTTCAGGGGTCTCTATGAATGGATTCTCACCCACCCTGCTAGTGCTGGGTTCCTCACCCTCCATAGGGTCATCTACGTCACTACATTCCACCCCTATGTTTTCAGTTTAATTTTCCCCAACCAAAACCTTCACTGTCGACTCAACTGGAACCAGGTCTACTTTTAGCTCTAGTTGTGGGATCGAGGCAACTTCTGGCTTACAGTTTTCAGTGTGCATTTCCAATTTACTATGTTTTCTATCTAGTTTTCCAAAATTAGGAAAATATCGTCCCAGTATCACATCATATGGCATGTTGGGTACCACACCGACTTCGTAATCTAGTTTCCCGGCCTCTGTCTGTATGTTTACAAGGGCTGTGGGATAGGGGCGTGTGTCACCATGTGTGCATGTGATACTGAGCTCCTGATGTCTATCCAGCTTGTTGGTCGCTACTAATTTTTCTGTGACCAGTGTAACCATACTGCCAGAGTCGAGTAGAGCAGCCACTTCTTTCTCATCGACTATCACTGTACACATGTGTTTTGGATTAGGTACTCCGCCTATGAAAACATCCGTCCCAACAGGGCAGGCATAAAATACCGGTTTCTCTTTCCCCATATCACACACATTACATTGCATTGGTTCCTCTCTACCTGGGCAGTGGGCCGCAATATGTCCTACTTTGTCACAATTGTAGCAGACAATTGGTTGTGATGGTGACCCCCTATAACCCTTAGTCTCGGCTTTAGGCCCCACCTTTGCCCCCCCCATTCTTGCTCTTTTCTTCCAACCCAGCGCGTCATGTTTCCCAGAGTACTTTGGAACCATCTTACCCGGTCCGCTGGTTCGTCATGGCCTGGGGAATGAGTTTTTAACCTCCGGTACATGCTCTGCTGCTCCGGCTGTATAGAACCGCTCTACAATGGCCACCAAGGTGTCAGCGGACAGCACCTCATTCTGGCCAACCCAGCGTCGAACGTCCTTGGGCAAACAGCGTTGGTAGTTGTCAAGGACTATGGCCTCCACCACCTCGGCTGATGAATGGACCTCTGGCTGTAGCCATTTCCTGGCCAGATGGATCAGATCAAACATCTGCGTTCGGATTGGTTGTCCTGGTTGGTAGGCCCACTGCTGAAACCGATGTGCCCTCACTGCGGTGGTCACGCCCAATCGGGTCATTATCTCCGCTTTCAATTTATCATAGTCCTGGGCGTCCTTCAGCTCCAGATCAAAGTACGCTTTCTGTGCGTCCCCTGCCAGATAAGGTGCCACAAGCCCTGCCCAGGAATCTTTTGGCCATCCCTCTCTCTGCTGTCCTCTCAAAGGTCATAAGGAAGGCCTCAACATCGTCCTGTTTTGTCATTTTCTGCAGAAAGTGATTGGTGCGGGGAGTGGAATGGGTTGCAGCCCCCTGTGGACCAATCCTGGTTGCAAGTGCTTCAACACTCTCTTTCAGCTCTTTAGTCACCTTTTCCTGCTCTTCTCTAAACATTTTATTTGTATCATGCTGGACCTGCAGTGCTTCCTGATGCATCCGCATAGCATCCTGGTGAGCCACCTGCTGCACCCTGGTCGCTTCCTGTTGGGCTATTACAGCCTGTAGTTTTTTTTTTTTGGATAAAAAAATTCACTCAGCCAGTCTGGGTTTCATGAGGTGCTGCCCGCATTCTACACCAAATGTGACAAAACGCCTTGGCTGTACACATGTGCGGGTCTTCTCTGTGATCTTCTTAGGAGTAAAAACCAGTCATGACCCAGGGAGGAGGTTGCAAATACAGGGCTGTGCCTGTATGTTTACTTCAAACAAAACAAATCTGAAAACAAAACCTAACTCACACTGGAGTTGTAACTAATCTTACATAATCATTCTATTTTAAACAAAGTCTGGAATAAATAAGTCTTGGCTTTCTCCTTATGAGCTACCTCTGTTTTCCAGATAACTCACCCTATTGTCTCTCACTTCTCTCTCTCTCAGGCCCGCCTTATATACCTGGTGAATAATTGAGGAAGTAACACCAAGTGACCACATTAGGTGCTAGAATGGCTGCCTGAGGGTTTCTGGGGAGTGTAGTTGCCTAGGGTCGGTATTCTACCCTAGAGTACACACCTTGCAGCAGACCTGGCCTGACATATCTGCCATGTATGACCCTGCCCCTTGGTTTGTCACAATACATACATACATACATATACACGGAAAATAAATAATAGAATTATGAATCACAATAAGATGTAATGAAGTACAGAAAAAGAAAATGTAATAAAATGTGATCTTTAATACATACAAATAAAGAAAATAGGTATACCATTTCCAGATTCCTTTTTTGAAATACAATGACATGCATTACAAACGAGTATTTACATTATATTTACAGCCGGTGCTCGTGTGTCACTGTGTCCCTCAGGCTGTGGTTGGCGCTGACATATTGGGCAGAATGTGTCCCTTATTTTGGGCTAAAGCTTTCTGTGGAGGGGAACGTGGATCAGTTTGTACCATTTTTGGGAGGATCTGCCTTGTTGGGGCGGAGCTGTGATCCAGGTGAACAGCAGATCGGGCATAGGTGGGCATGTGGGCAGAGGAGTAGGAAGGCCGGTCAAGCAAATAAGCTTGCTAAGGTACACAGCAGCAGCAAGCAGCCCCCCCATCCAGCCAGCCAGCCAGTCTGGCTGGCAGTGACTGAGTGGTTGACAGACGGCAAGCAACGGAATGTTCATGCTCTGTGATGTCATAGCAGTCAGCTGAGAGAGGCTTGTGATGTCATCGCTGAGCTGGCTGGCTGGCTGGCTGGCTGGCTGTGTGTGTGTCTGTGTGTGTGTGTGTGTGTGTGTGTGTGTGTGTGTGTCTGTTTGTGTTTGTCAGTCTGTCTGTCTCTCTCTCTCTCTCTCTCTCTCCCTCTCAATTCAATTCATTTGTATTGTCAAAGCAATTGGACATACATACATACATACATACATGCTAGAAAATCATTACTATGTTATCTTAAAGGCTAACTAAGCAGAACATATTTCATTATAGAACAGAGTTCATAGATCTACACATGGTTTTAAGGAACAGGCACGTAGGTCATACCGTTTGACATTGTCTCCAAGGTTCTCATCGTAAATAACAAACAGAAATCAAACTACCTTATGGCCTCCTGACCTTCTAGCTTGACCTTATCTTTCTTAAGTATACAAGAGAGAAAAACAGGTTTGAGAAAATCATTTCTAACTTTCCTTCCATACAATAATACATACATACATACATACATACGGAAAATAAATAATAGAATTATGAATCTCAATATAATGTAATGAAGTACAGAAAAAGAAAATGTAATAAAATGTGATCTTTAATACATTCAAATAAAGAAAATAGGTTTACTATTTCCAGATTCCTTTTTGAAATACAATGACATGCATTACAAACGAGTATTTACATTATATTTACAGCCGGTGCTCGTGTGTCACTGTGTCCCTCAGGCTGTGGTAGGCGCTGACAGGTAGGCTGTGTGTCCCTCCACCAGGAGGACTGAGCGTTTTTCTTTTTTCTCAGTTTTGTCACAGGTTGGGTGGGCATTCGTTATGTTGTTACAGAATGTGTCCCTTATTTTGGGCTAAAGCTTTCCGTGGAGGGGAACGTGGATCAGTTTGTACCATTTTTGGGAGGATCTGCCTTGTTGGGGCGGAGCTGTGATCCAGGTGAACAGCAGATCGGGCTTAGGTGGGCATTTGGGCATAGGAGTAGGAAGGCCGGTCAGGCAAATAAGCTTGCTAAGATACGCAGCAGCAGCAAGCAGCCCCCCCATCCAGCCAGCCAGCCAGTCTGGCTGGCAGTGACTGAGTGGTTGACAGACGGCAAGCAACGGAATGTACGTGCTCTGTGATGTCATAGCAGTCAGCTGAGAGAGGCTCGTGATGTCATGGCTGAGCTGGCTGGCTGTCTGGCTGGCTGGCTCTGTGTGTGTGTGTGTGTGTGTGCGTGTGTCTGTCTGTCTGTCAATTCATTTCAATTCAATTCAAAGGTGCTTTATTGGAATGATCTATCACAATATTGCCAAAGCAGATACAAATGTTCTATCAATCAAGACAAAACATTGCAATACAAGATTCAGTGGAACAAATATAGTACACATTGAAATAAAATTAAGTAGGATATAAACCATATTTGTTGTTTGTATCAAAATTTGTGTCATGACATCAGAAAAATCACTGTTTTTATTTTGTTTTGCAAATGGAGTGCCACAGGCTGGTGTCTACACACTGTCTCGCAGGCTGTGGCAGGTGGATACATATTGCGCTGCTAAGAAGGCAGTGCGCTCCTCCTCTCCCAGCAGGACGGGGAGTTTGCAGCAATCGGGGATCATGCTGAACTCAGGGATATGCATTTTTAATATTTTAAAGTATGTCTCCCTGATTTTTGTGTATTTAGGGCAGGACAGCAGGAAATGCGCCTGTGTTTCGACCTCCCCTAGGTCACACTGGCTGCACAGCCGCTCTTCTCTGGCAACCCAGAATTTTCTGTAGCGGCCTTTTTCAATGGCGAGGCTGTGGTCACTGAGCCTGTATTTAGTTAGATTTTGTCTCTCTTTTATATTTTGGATTTTTAAGTATTCAGCCAATGTAATGTTTCTATTCAGGGCCCGGTAGCATTCCAATTTGTTTTGTAATTCTAATTCGTGTCTCTAATCTTTTGTGTATTTGCTTTTCAGGTACATGTCAATTTTCCCAATTGTTGTTGTTTTGGTCATTGTGTGTTCGGGCTCTGTGAGCCTCAGAGCCGTGGGGGCGTTTCTGTGTACGTGTAAGATGTTTTTATTAAATTCTAGGTGGAATATTTCCATGGGGCTTTTGTCCCAATTGTTGTTATTGAGGTTCATGAGGGGACCCCACACTTCGCTCCCATATAGCAGGATTGGTTGGATGATGGAGTTTAATATTTTAATCCAAATAGTTATTGGTATTGTTGTTTTCCCAAATTGTGTCTTTATGGCATAAAATGCCCGGCGTGCCTTGTCTTTTAATGCGTTTATAGCCAGGCTGAAGCTCCCTGACGCACTGATGGTCAGGCCAAGGTAGTTGTATCTGGTGCAGTGCTCTAATCCAGTGCTGCCCAGAGTGAAGCGGTACCTGTTTCCCTGAGATGGGGCTTTTTTCTGGAAAACCATAACTCTGGTCTTGTCCAGATTGACTGCCAGGGCCCATTTCTGACAGTACTGCTCTAGCAGCGCCAGGTTCTGCTGAAGCCCCTGCTCTGTGGGCGACAGCAGCACCAGGTCGTCTGCGTAGAGCAGGAACTTGATCTCTGTGTCATGGAGAGTTAAGCTGCGGGCGTCAGACTGCAGCCCTGTCTCACTCCCCGCCCCTGAGTGAAGAACTCTGTTCTTGAGTTGCCAATTTGAACTCCGCATTTGTTTTCAGAATACATTGATTTAATGATGTCATAAACTTTACCCCCTACACCACTCTGTAGAAGTTTATAAAATAATCCCTTGTGCCAGATTGAGTCAAATGCCTTTCTAAAGTCTACAAAACAGGCAAATATTTTTCCTTTATTGTTTTGGGTATATTTATTTATGAGGGTGTGTAGAGTGTAAATATGATCGGTTGTGCGGTGTTTTGGTAGGAAGCCAATCTGACTCTTATTCAGGACACTGTGCTTGGTAAGGAAGGCCAGTATCTGGGCGTTGATGATACTGCAGAACACCTTCCCCAGGTTACTGCTCACACAGCTGCCCCAGTAGTTATTGGGGTCTAATTTGTCTCCACTTTTAAAAATCGGGGTGATCAATCCTTGATTCCCGACCTCAGGGAAACACCCGGCTCTCAGCACCAGGTTAAAGAGTTTGAGCAGAGCCTCCTGCAGCTGCGGGCTGCTGTGCTTCAGCATCTCAGGGCTGATGCTGTCGGGGCCGCTGGCTTTCCTGGGTTTGAGGATTTTGAGTTGATGTTTTAGTTCCTGTATTGTAAATGGGTTATCTAAGGGATTTTGGTTATTCTTAATGATTTCTTACAATTTATTTAGGTTTTTTAATATTTTAACCTGTTCTGGCTTTGGATTGTTTTCAACATTTTGGTAAAGTTTTTCAAAGTGTGTTTTCCAGATTTCTCCATTTTGAATTGGTATTTCATTTTTTGTTTTTGGGGTATTTATTCTGCCCATATAGTGGTCTTTTTTCTTACTGAGGAGTTGCTTGTAGTGCCGCAGGGCCTGGCAGTAGCTGAGGCGAGCCTCCTGGTTGTCGGGCTCTCTGTGTTTAGTGTTGGAGAGATGTCTCAGGTGTTTCCTAGAAGTTTCACACTCCTGGTCACACCACTGTTCTTTTTTCTTTTAGACGATTTCATATTTTGGTTTTTAATTGTTTTAATGTTTGATTTTAAAGCCAGTCTCTCAAATATTTCATTCAGTGTTTTGGTGGCTGAGTTTATTCCATTTTGGTTTATTTGATAGTGTGAGGATTGATATCTGTCTAACATGTTTTCAATCTCATCACTATTCAGGGCTCTTGTGTAGTTCTCTGTGCTGGGCTCTGACCATCTCTAACTGGGTGGCAGGGAGACCAGTTTTGTGGGAAGTTTGGCTCTGACTTGTGGCTGCGCTGATCTTTTTAGGTAAAGTGTTATTTGGCTGTGGTCTGATAGTGGAGATTGTTGTCTGACTATAAACGCATTGTTGGCTTGTGGGTCCAGGTCAGTTATGGCGTAGTCCACCACACTGCTGCCCAGAGCCGAGCAGTATGTGAATCTCCCCAGAGAGTACCCCCTGGTCCTGCCATTGATGATATATAGACCCAGGCTTTTACATAGGCGCACTACCTGCTTCCTGCTCTTGTTTACCACGCTGTCGTGGCTGTGTCAGTGTGGAGGTGTGTGTGTGGCACAGCGGGGAGTCTCCGAACAGGTGTGTGTTCCCCTCTGTATTGATGTAGTCCATCTCTCTGCCAGTCCTGGCATTGAGATCGCCACACAGCAGTACAGAGCCCAGGGTCTGGAAGTGGCAGATTTCGTTTTGAAGCTCATGAAAGCCTTCCTCATTATAGTAGGGGGAGTCTGCGGGTGGCATATAAATTGCACATAGGTATATATCTGTGTTATTTTGTAGGGTGTCTTTTCTGATTTTCATCCACAGGTGTGTGTCTCCTCTCTGTACTGGGCATAGGGCTGCTCGGAGCTCCTCCCTGTACCACACGATAATCCCCCATGAGGCCCTGCCACACCTGACTTTGGGTTTTTTATAGGAGGGCACAATCAGCTCCCTGTATCCATTGTATCCATCCAGTGTATAGACATATCTGCACAGCACCAAGTCTCTACAAGAATGAAAACATCTGAACTATTTACAGTGTTGATCAGTTCAGGGCCTGTGCTCTTCATTCCAAAAGTTGAGGAGCGTAAACCCTGCATATTCCAACTGCTTATTTTAAAGGACATGTTAATATATTTTATTATACTTGTCTCTTCTACATAAGAAAGTTTAATTTGTGGTCTACAACTGATATTATATTACTATTAATAATTATATATGGATATACATAATAATCACACAAAGATTTTATCTTTGCATCAAAATATCAGAATAATTAAATCACATTTTTTCTTACTCTCCATCTCCACAACCATATATATGTGTGTTGAGGCTCAGTTAACTCAGCAGTGTGGTACAGATGACACTGAGGAGTTGCCTTATCTGGGCCAGCTGGGCAGCATCGGGCCTCCAGGCTCTGGAAGCCGCTGCTGCGTGGCTGTGTGGCTGTGCTGGTCCCCGGCTGTCCGCTCTGCTGTGCTGGACGGGCCCTCTGGGGATGGGGGGGTGGGGAATGGGGCCGCGGGGTCTCAGGGGCTGGGGCTGGGGTGGAGCCGGTGGCTGGGGATGTGGCCGGGGGCTGGGGGGTTTGCTCCTGGTCTCGAGGTGGGGGTGTGTGGGGTTTCGGCCCAGGGTTGTGTCCTTGAGGACCTTTGAGATGATCCTCACACCCGTCTTGTTGAGGTGGACGTGGTCATACAGGTGATGTGGCTGGATGTCTCAGTGGTGTGCCAGGTGGACGTTGGGGAGGAGGGCACATCTTCGGGACACTTCTGCGTTGATGGCCTGGATGATGTGCAGGGGCACGTCTGTGCGGGGCAGCAGTGTGGAGATGGAAATTTTGGCAGTTGGGAATTCCTCTGTGGCTTTCGTTGCTACCTGTCTCAGGGCTGAGGCCACATCGCCCCTGCGGGCACTCAGGTCGTTAGTGCCGGTGTGGATGAGGATGTGTTTGAATTGGCAAAGCCTCCTCTTGGAGAGCAGCTCCAGGGCTCTCTGTGCTGTGGAGCACCAAAGCTTTTTCACTTTTCGCCCAGGGAAGAGGCGCCTCTCAACCAGGAACTTCCCATTGGATTCGCTCAGAATGACCACCTCTGCGTTGACCTGCCACTCCGGGTTTGCGTCGGGAGTGGTGGGGGCAGCGGGTGTGTTTTGGGGGAGTGGCGTTTCAGGGGGTTGTGTATTAGTGGCAGGTCTGGTGATAGTGGGTGTGTCAGGAGTGGTGGGGAGTGTGGGTGGATCAGTGGGTGCGTCAGGGGTTGGAGGTGTTGTGGGGTCAGTGCAGTGCAGTCTCTGTGCTCCAGTGATGTGTAGCTCCTCTCTTAGCTCCTCCAGCTGGCTCTGCAGGCTCCTCAGCTAGCTGTGCTGGGGTGTCCAGGTCAGCTCCTCCCTCGCTCTGCGCAGCTCCGTCCTCAGGGTTTGGCTCTGCTCCTCCAGGTCTCTCACTGCTGCTCTCAGCTCATGGATCTCAGCCTTGTGCTGCATCTTTAGTCTGTGCATCTCATCCCGGAGCTGATCGCACAAGGAGGTCTGGGCCAGGGTGCTCAAGGTCTGCTCCCTGAACTCCGCAAACTCCAGCTCCAGCACTGATAGGCATTCCTTTAGTGTTTTAATGTTGCTGGAGAGTTTTGGGGAGACAGGGGGGCAGTCTGTGGGAGATGGGGCACTGTCTGGCTCCGTGTGGCTGGGGGCAGACTGCAGGGTGGCCGGCTCTGGCTCTTGTTTCTCTACCTCAGTCTGCTGCTTTGAGGTGTGGAAGCCGAGAGCTAATTGGTCCAGGCTGCTCTCGCTGCCCTGCACCATGATGGTCCCGTTGTGGTATACATTAAAAGTGAGCATCACACTGTCTGTGTCTTTCTCTACCAGCACTGAGATCTGCCTGCCTCTGCTAATGCCCCTCTTGTTGTTATTGGGGTATGTCTGGCACAGGGTTTTGTGAAAGGCGGTGTAGAACAGTAGATTGTTCTTGACCCTGTTTTCTCCTTTACCGGTGTAGTCTAGGATGAGGGTCTCAGGAGATGCTCTCATCACAGCTTGTTTGTAGTCCTTCTTAGCCTGTGCAGAGCGAATGTCTTCAGGGTATCGGATTTCAAAAGGCAGCTCTGCAGTCAGACTGCTGTTCGATAGATTTCTATCAGTCTCAGTGGCAATTGGGCTCTCTCCTACTGTCACTCTATTCAAATCGGAGCTCTGCATTTTCATTGGCTGAGTCAACTACTGAGAATGCTTATTTATTTTATTAATACATATTTTTTTGTTTAATTATTTGTCTCTTACCTCCAATTCTTGTCTTCAGCTTTTCTTTTCTGACTTTTCTTCCTGAACTGTCTCTCTGCTTTCTTCTTTTTGTGTTTCTCTTAAAATTATTATTTTTTGAATACTTTTTCTTCTGAATTTCTATTCCATGTCTTCTGTGTATGTTTATAGTGCTATATATTCATTTGTAAATCACAAATTAAATCCGCTTATGTATAAAAACAAATGTTTTTTAGGAGCTCATATTCCTCTCTCTCTCTCTCTCTCTCTCTCTCTTTCTCTCTCTCCCTTTTAATTCAATTCATTTGTATTGTCAAAGCAATTGGACAAACATACATATACATACATACATACATACATACATCTACACGGAAAATAAATAATAGAATTATGAATCACAATAAGATGTAATGAAGTACAGAAAATGAAAATGTAAAAAAATGTGATCTTTAATACATATAAATAAAGAAAATAGGTTTACTATTTCCAGATTCCTTTTTTGAAATACAATGACATGCATAACAAACAAGTATTTACATTATATTTACAGCCGGTGCTCGTGTGTCACTGTGTCCCTCAGGCTGTGGTAGGCGCTGACATATTGGGCAGCCAGGGTGGCTGTGTGTCCCTCCCCCAGGAGGACTGGCGTTTTTCTTTTTTCTCAGTTTTGTCACAGGTTGGGTGGGCATCCATTATGTTGTTACAGAATTTGTCCCTTATTTTGGGCTAAAGCTTTCCGTGGAGGGGAACGTGGATCAGTTTGTACCATTTTTGGGAGAATCTGCCTTGTTGGGGCGGAGCTGTGACCAGGTGAACAGCAGATCGGGCATAGGTGGGCATGTGGGCAGAGGAGTTGGAAGGCCGGTCAAGCAAATAAGCTTGCTAAGGTACGCAGCAGCAGCAAGCATCCCCCACATCCAGCCAGCCAGCCAGTCTGGCTGGCAGTGACTGAGTGGTTGTCAGACGGCAAGCAACGGAATGTACGTGCTCTGTGATGTCATAGCAGTCAGCTGAGAGAGGCTCGTGATGTCATCGCTGAGCTGGCTGGCTGGCTGGCTCTGTGTGTGTGTGTGTATGTCTGTGTGTGTGTGTGTGTGTCTGTTTGTCTGTTTTTCAGTCTGTCTGTCTCTCTCTCTCTCTCTCTCTCTCTCCCTCTCAATTCAATTCATTTGTATTGTCAAAGCAATTGGACATACATACATTCATACATACATATATATATATATATATATATATATATACATACATACATGCATACATGCTAGAAAGTCATTACTATGTTATCTTAAAGGCTAACTAAGCAGAACATATATCATTATAGAACAGAGTCCATAGGTCTACACATGGTTTTAGGGAACAGGCACGTAGGTCATACCGTTTGACATTGTTTCCAAGGTTCTCATCGTAAATAACAAACAGAAATCAAACTAGCTTCTGGCCTGACCTTCTAGCTTGACTCTATCTTTCCGCCTTATATACTTGGTGAATAATTGAGGAAGTAGCACCAAGTGACCACATTAGGCTGCCTGAGGGTTTCTGGGGAGTGTAGTTGTCTAGGGTCGGTTTTCTTCCCTAGAGTGCAGACCTTGCAGCAGACCTGGCCTGACATGTCTGCCATGTATGACCCTGCCCCTTGGTTTGTCCCACATCCTCCCCCCCAGCTGCGACCCCATAGGTCGAGCGACAGCCGCAAAAAAGCATGCACCCGGGACAGCCCATCAACATTCCCCATGGCCTTCCCTGGCCTGTGCTGCAGGGTGAAATGAAAATGTTGGAGACTCAAAAACCACCTCATCACACGGGCATTCCTGTCTTTCGAACGATGCATCCAAGTGAGGGGGGCATGGTCAGTGATCAGGGTGAAGTGCCTGCCCAACAAATAGTATCGAAGACTGTCCAAAGCCCACTTCACTGCCAAACATTCTTCTTCAACTACCAAATAATTTATTTCATTGGATTCCAACTTTCTGCTAAGGAACAACACCGGGTGTTCGTGATCACCCATTCTTTGGGACAAAACCACTCCGATCCCCACCTCAGAGGCGTCCGTCTGGACTATAAATTCTTTCTGAAAGTCTGGTACCATTAAAACGGGGTTGCGGCAGAGCGCCTCCTGTAGGCTCCGGAAAGCCCGGTTTGCTGTATCACCCCATCTAACCATATTGGGTTCTGTAGCCTTAGTCATATCAGTCAGAGGGGCCGCTAAGGTAGCATAGTTGGGAATAAACCTCCGGTAATACCCAGTTAACCCTAAAAATGCCCTAACCTGCTTTTTATTGACAGGCCTAGGCCAAGAGTTTATGGCTTCAACCTTGGATATTTGGGGTTTCACCATACCCCTCCCTACTGTATAGCCCAAGTATTTGGCCTCTTCCAACCCCAAATTGCATTTGGTTGGATTAGCCATCAGGCCTGCTGCATGTATTGAATCCAATACCGCTTGGAGCTGAGACAAATGTGATTCCCAATCTGGACTGTGAATGACCACATCATCTAAATATGCTGCCGCATACGTCCTGTGTGGTCTAAGTATGTGGTCCATCAACCTTTGAAAGGTGGCAGGAGCACCATGCAGGCCAAAGGGCATCACTGTGTAGTGAAACAGACCATCTGGGGTTGCAAAGGCTGTTTTTTCTTTGGCACCCGGGGTCAAGGGAATCTGCCAGTAGCCCTTGGCTAAGTCAATAGTTGAAATATAGCGAGCATTCCCAATATTCTCTAACAATTCATCTACTCGGGGCATTGGGTATGCATCAAACTTTGAAATTTCATTAACCTTTCTAAAATCATTACAGAATCTCCAGGAGCCATCAGGTTTGGAAACCATGACTATAGGGCTGGACCACTCACTGTGGGATTCTTCAATAACCCCTGCCTCCAGCATTTCCTTAACCTCATTTCTAATAGTGTTCCTGCGAGCTTCTGGTACCCTGTAAGGCCTCATATTTACCTTCTTTCCTGGGAGAGACACAATGTTGTGAGAGACTAAATGGGTACGCCCCGGTATGCCTGAGAAAACTTCCCTATTACGTATTATCAAGTCGTTCACCTCCTTCAACTGGTCAGGTGACAAGGCAGCTGCAATATTCACCTTCGGTGTCTCTAGTGGCTGAGGGGGGTAAGTCAACATCAACACTTCCCTGTCCTTCCAGGCTTTTATTAAGTTGACATGATATATTTGTTCTGGGGGTCGGCGGCCGGGTTGCTGAACCTTATAGTTCACTTCCCGTATTCGCTCTATAATCTCATAAGGTCCCATCCACGTAGCCAGAAATTTACATTCTACAGTGGGAACCAACACCAACACCCTATCACCAGGCTGGAACACCCTCAGTGTAGCCTGACGATTATAGGCGAATTGTTGGTGTTCCTGTGCCTGCCTTAGGTGCTCTCTCACAATGGGAGTGACTGTGGCTATTCTCTCTTGCATAGCATTGATGTGCTCGACTACACTCCGGAAAGGAGTGGACTCGTGTTCCCACGTTTCACGGGCTATGTCTAATATCCCCCTGGGGTGCCTCCCATATAACAGTTCAAAAGGCGAAAAGCCCAGGGAAGCCTGTGGGACTTCCCTAATGGCAGACATCAAGTAGGGCAGCATGAATTCCCAATTTTTCCCATCCTTATCGATTACCTTTCTTAGCATGGACTTCAGGGTCCTATTAAATCTCTCAACCAACCCATCTGTTTGTGGGTGGTAGACTGATGTTCTCAACTGCTTAACCTGCAACAATTTACACAGATCGGTCATAACCTTAGACATAAAGGGTGTGCCCTGATCTGTTAATATCTCCCTCGGTATCCCCACCCTACTACACATCAACATTAGCTCTTTTGCAATACCTTTTGAAGCCATGGTCCGCAGTGGAATGGCTTCTGGGTACCTGGTGGCATAATCCAAAATAACCAGTATATACTGATGCCCTCTGGCTGATTTCGGGAGAGGTCCCACCACATCCATAGCTATCCTAGCAAAGGGGGTCTCTATGATGGGCAAAGGGACCAGTGGGCTTCTGAAGGCTGGTTTAGGAGCATGTAGTTGACATTCAGGACATGAGCTACAATGTTCTGTCACGTCTGCATGTACGCCTGGCCAGTAAAACCTCCTCAGGAGTCTATCCTTGGTTTTGTCCATCCCCAGATGTCCCCCCAGGATATGCCCATGTGCCAGATTGAGAACTGTTCGTCTGAATGGGGTGGGAACTAGCAATTGCTCCACAATGTCCACCCCTATCTTATTTACACGGTACAATAGGTCATTTTTTACCATAAAATAAGGATAAGCTGTTGGCGGGTCTGCAGTAGTCATAGGGGTCCCATTTACTACCTTCACATTTTCTTTAGCATAGTGTAGAGTGAGATCTCGCACCTGTGCGCTGCCAAAATCAGTGGGGAGTCCCTCTAACACTGACACTTCTACATTGTCAGCTTCAGGGGTCTCTATGAATGGATTCTCACCCACCCTGCTAGTGCTGGGTTCCTCACCCTCCATAGGGTCATCTACGTCACTACATTCCACCCCTATGTTTTCAGTTTAATTTTCCCCAACCAAAACCTTCACTGTCGACTCAACTGGAACCAGGTCTACTTTTAGCTCTAGTTGTGGGATCGAGGCAACTTCTGGCTTACAGTTTTCAGTGTGCATTTCCAATTTACTATGTTTTCTATCTAGTTTTCCAAAATTAGGAAAATATCGTCCCAGTATCACATCATATGGCATGTTGGGTACCACACCGACTTCGTAATCTAGTTTCCCGGCCTCTGTCTGTATGTTTACAAGGGCTGTGGGATAGGGGCGTGTGTCACCATGTGTGCATGTGATACTGAGCTCCTGATGTCTATCCAGCTTGTTGGTCGCTACTAATTTTTCTGTGACCAGTGTAACCATACTGCCAGAGTCGAGCAGAGCAGCCACTTCTTTCTCATCGACTATCACTGTACACATGTGTTTTGGATTAGGTACTCCGCCTATGAAAACATCCGTCCCAACAGGGCAGGCATAAAATACCGGTTTCTCTTTCCCCATATCACACACATTACATTGCATTGGTTCCTCTCTACCTGGGCAGTGGGCCGCAATATGTCCTACTTTGTCACAATTGTAGCAGACAATTGGTTGTGATGGTGACCCCCTATAACCCTTAGTCTCGGCTTTAGGCCCCACCTTTGCCCCCCCAGTCTTGCTCTTTTCTTCCAACCCAGCGCGTCATGTTTCCCAGAGTACTTTGGAACCATCTTACCCGGTCCGCTGGCTCGTCATGGCCTGGGGAACGAGTTTTTAACCTCCGGTACATGCTCTGCTGCTCCGGCTGTATAGAACCGCTCTACAATGGCCACCAAGGTGTCAGCGGACAGCACCTCATTCTGGCCAACCCAGCGTCGAACGTCCTTGGGCAAACAGCGTTGGTAGTTGTCAAGGACTATGGCCTCCACCACCTCGGCTGATGAATGGACCTCTGGCTGTAGCCATTTCCTGGCCAGATGGATCAGATCAAACATCTGCGTTCGGATTGGTTGTCCTGGTTATTAGGCCCACTGCTGAAACCGATGTGCCCTCACTGCGGTGGTCACGCCCAATCGGGTCATTATCTCCGCTTTCAATTTATCATAGTCCTGGGCGTCCTTCAGCTCCAGATCAAAGTACGCTTTCTGTGCATCCCCTGCCAGATAAGGTGCCACAAGCCCTGCCCAGGAATCTTTTGGCCATCCCTCTCTCCGCTGTCCTCTCAAAGGTCATAAGGAAGGCCTCAACATCGTCCTGTTTTGTCATTTTCTGCAGAAAGTGATTGGTGCGGGGAGTGGAATGGGTTGCAGCCCCCTGTGGCCCAATCCTGGTTGCAAGTGCTTCAACACTCTCTTTCAGCTCTTTAGTCACCTTTTCCTGCTCTTCTCTAAACATTTTATTTGTATCATGCTGGACCTGCAGTGCTTCCTGATGCATCCGCATAGCATCCTGGTGAGCCACCTGCTGCACCCTGGTCGCTTCCTGTTGGGCTATTACAGCCTGTAGTTTTTTTTTTTTGGATAAAAAAAATCACTCAGCCAGTCTGGGTTTCATGAGGTGCTGCCCGCATTCTACACCAAATGTGACAAAACGCCTTGGCTGTACACATGTGCGGGTCTTCTCTGTGATCTTCTTAGGAGTAAAAACCAGTCATGACCCAGGGAGGAGGTTGCAAATACAGGGCTGTGCCTGTATGTTTACTTCAAACAAAACAAATCTGAAAACAAAACCTAACTCACACTGGAGTTGTAACTAATCTTACATAATCATTCTATTTTAAACAAAGTCTGGAATAAATAAGTCTTGGCTTTCTCCTTATGAGCTACCTCTGTTTTCCAGATAACTCACCCTATTGTCTCTCACTTCTCTCTCTCTCAGGCCCGCCTTATATACCTGGTGAATAATTGAGGAAGTAACACCAAGTGACCACATTAGGTGCTAGAATGGCTGCCTGAGGGTTTCTGGGGAGTGTAGTTGCCTAGGGTCGGTAGTCTACCCTAGAGTACACACCTTGCAGCAGACCTGGCCTGACATATCTGCCATGTATGACCCTGCCCCTTGGTTTGTCACAATACATACATACATACATATACACGGAAAATAAATAATAGAATTATGAATCACAATAAGATGTAATGAAGTACAGAAAAAGAAAATGTAATAAAATGTGATCTTTAATACATTCAAATAAAGAAAATAGGTATACCATTTCCAGATTCCTTTTTTGAAATACAATGACATGCATTACAAACGAGTATTTACATTATATTTACAGCCGGTGCTCGTGTGTCACTGTGTCCCTCAGGCTGTGGTTGGCGCTGACATATTGGGCAGAATGTGTCCCTTATTTTGGGCTAAAGCTTTCTGTGGAGGGGAACGTGGATCAGTTTGTACCATTTTTGGGAGGATCTGCCTTGTTGGGGCGGAGCTGTGATCCAGGTGAACAGCAGATCGGGCATAGGTGGGCATGTGGGCAGAGGAGTAGGAAGGCCGGTCAAGCAAATAAGCTTGCTAAGGTACACAGCAGCAGCAAGCAGCCCCCCCATCCAGCCAGCCAGCCAGTCTGGCTGGCAGTGACTGAGTGGTTGACAGACGGCAAGCAACGGAATGTTCATGCTCTGTGATGTCATAGCAGTCAGCTGAGAGAGGCTTGTGATGTCATCGCTGAGCTGGCTGGCTGGCTGGCTGGCTGGCTGTGTGTGTGTCTGTGTGTGTGTGTGTGTGTGTGTGTGTGTGTGTGTGTGTGTCTGTTTGTGTTTGTCAGTCTGTCTGTCTGTCTGTCTCTCTCTCTCTCTCTCTCTCTCTCTCTCTCTCTCTCTCCCTCTCAATTCAATTCATTTGTATTGTCAAAGCAATTGGACATACATACATACATACATACATGCTAGAAAATCATTACTATGTTATCTTAAAGGCTAACTAAGCAGAACATATTTCATTATAGAACGGAGTTCATAGATCTACACATGGTTTTAAGGAACAGGCACGTAGGTCATACCGTTTGACATTGTCTCCAAGGTTCTCATCGTAAATAACAAACAGAAATCAAACTACCTTATGGCCTCCTGACCTTCTAGCTTGACCTTATCTTTCTTAAGTATACAAGAGAGAAAAACAGGTTTGAGAAAATCATTTCTAACTTTCCTTCCATACAATAATACATACATACATACATACGGAAAATAAATAATAGAATTATGAATCTCAATATAATGTAATGAAGTACAGAAAAAGAAAATGTAATAAAATGTGATCTTTAATACATTCAAATAAAGAAAATAGGTTTACTATTTCCAGATTCCTTTTTGAAATACAATGACATGCATTACAAACGAGGCTTAGGTGGGCATTTGGGCATAGGAGTAGGAAGGCCGGTCAGGCAAATTAGCTTGCTAAGATACGCAGCAGCAGCAAGCAGCCCCCCCATCCAGCCAGCCAGCCAGTCTGGCTGGCAGTGACTGAGTGGTTGACAGACGGCAAGCAACGGAATGTACGTGCTCTGTGATGTCATAGCAGTCAGCTGAGAGAGGCTCGTGATGTCATGGCTGAGCTGGCTGGCTGTCTGGCTGGCTGGCTCTGTGTGTGTGTGTGTGTGTGTGCGTGTGTCTGTCTGTCTGTCAATTCATTTCAATTCAATTCAAAGGTGCTTTATTGGAATGATCTATCACAATATTGCCAAAGCAGATACAAATGTTGTATCAATCAAGACAAAACATTGCAATACAAGATTCAGTGGAACAAATATAGTACACATTGAAATAAAATTAAGTAGGATATAAACCATATTTGTTGTTTGTATCAAAATTTGTGTCATGACATCAGAAAAATCACTGTTTTTATTTTGTTTTGCAAATGGAGTGCCACAGGCTGGTGTCTACACACTGTCTCGCAGGCTGTGGCAGGTGGATACATATTGCGCTGCTAAGAAGGCAGTGCGCTCCTCCTCTCCCAGCAGGACGGGGAGTTTGCAGCAATCGGGGATCATGCTGAACTCAGGGATATGCATTTTTAATATTTTAAAGTATGTCTCCCTGATTTTTGTGTATTTAGGGCAGGACAGCAGGAAATGCGCCTGTGTTTCGACCTCCCCTAGGTCACACTGGCTGCACAGCCGCTCTTCTCTGGCAACCCAGAATTATCTGTAGCGGCCTTTTTCAATGGCGAGGCTGTGGTCACTGAGCCTGTATTTAGTTAGATTTTGTCTCTCTTTTATATTTTGGATTTTTAAGTATTCAGCCAATGTAATGTTTCTATTCAGGGCCCGGTAGCATTCCAATTTGTTTTGTAATTCTAATTCGTGTCTCTAATCTTTTGTGTATTTGCTTTTCAGGTACATGTCAATTTTCCCAATTGTTGTTGTTTTGGTCATTGTGTGTTCGGGCTCTGTGAGCCTCAGAGCCGTGGGGGCGTTTCTGTGTACGTGTAAGATGTTTTTATTAAATTCTAGGTGGAATATTTCCATGGGGCTTTTGTCCCAATTGTTGTTATTGAGGTTCATGAGGGGACCCCACACTTCGCTCCCATATAGCAGGATTGGTTGGATGATGGAGTTTAATATTTTAATCCAAATAGTTATTGGTATTGTTGTTTTCCCAAATTGTGTCTTTATGGCATAAAATGCCCGGCGTGCCTTGTCTTTTAATGCGTTTATAGCCAGGCTGAAGCTCCCTGACGCACTGATGGTCAGGCCAAGGTAGTTGTATCTGGTGCAGTGCTCTAATCCAGTGCTGCCCAGAGTGAAGCGGTACCTGTTTCCCTGAGATGGGGCTTTTTTCTGGAAAACCATAACTCTGGTCTTGTCCAGATTGACTGCCAGGGCCCATTTCTGACAGTACTGCTCTAGCAGCGCCAGGTTCTGCTGAAGCCCCTGCTCTGTGGGCGACAGCAGCACCAGGTCGTCTGCGTAGAGCAGGAACTTGATCTCTGTGTCATGGAGAGTTAGGCTGCGGGCGTCAGACTGCTCCAACACTGTGGCCAACTCGATGATGTAGATGTTGAACAGTGTTGGACTCAGACTGCAGCCCTGTCTCACTCCCCGCCCCTGAGTGAAGAACTCTGTTCTTGAGTTGCCAATTTGAACTCCGCATTTGTTTTCAGAATACATTGATTTAATGATGTCATAAACTTTACCCCCTACACCACTCTGTAGAAGTTTATAAAATAATCCCTTGTGCCAGATTGAGTCAAATGCCTTTCTAAAGTCTACAAAACAGGCAAATATTTTTCCTTTATTGTTTTGGGTATATTTATTTATGATGGTGTGTAGAGTGTAAATATGATCGGTTGTGCGGTGTTTTGGTAGGAAGCCAATCTGACTCTTATTCAGGACACTGTGCTTGGTAAGGAAGGCCAGTATCTGGGCGTTGATGATACTGCAGAACACCTTCCCCAGGTTACTGCTCACACAGCTGCCCCAGTAGTTATTGGGGTCTAATTTGTCTCCACTTTTAAAAATCGGGGTGATCAATCCTTGATTCCCGACCTCAGGGAAACACCCGGCTCTCAGCACCAGGTTAAAGAGTTTGAGCAGAGCCTCCTGCAGCTGCGGGCTGCTGTGCTTCAGCATCTCAGTGCTGATGCTGTCGGGGCCGCTGGCTTTCCTGGGTTTGAGGATTTTGAGTTGATGTTTTAGTTCCTGTATTGTAAATGGGTTATCTAAGGGATTTTGGTTATTCTTAATGATTTCTTCCAATTTATTTAGGTTTTTTAATATTTTAACCTGTTCTGGCTTTGGATTGTTTTCAACATTTTGGTAAAGTTTTTCAAAGTGTGTTTTCCAGATTTCTCCATTTTGAATTGGTATTTCATTTTTTGTTTTTGGGGTATTTATTCTGCCCATATAGTGGTCTTTTTTCTTACTGAGGAGTTGCTTGTAGTGCCGCAGGGCCTGGCAGTAGCTGAGGCGAGCCTCCTGGTTGTCGGGCTCTCTGTGTTTAGTGTTGGAGAGATGTCTCAGGTGTTTCCTAGAAGTTTCACACTCCTGGTCACACCACTGTTCTTTTTTTCTTTTAGACGATTTCATATTTTGGTTTTTAATTGTTTTAATGTTTGATTTTAAAGCCAGTCTCTCAAATATTTCATTCAGTGTTTTGGTGGCTGAGTTTATTCCGTTTTGGTTTATTTGATAGTGTGAGGATTGATATCTGTCTAACATGTTTTCAATCTCATCACTATTCAGGGCTCTTGTGTAGTTCTCTGTGCTGGGCTCTGACCATCTCTAACTGGGTGGCAGGGAGACCAGTTTTGTGGGAAGTTTGGCTCTGACTTGTGGCTGCGCTGATCTTTTTAGGTAAAGTGTTATTTGGCTGTGGTCTGATAGTGGAGATTGTTGTCTGACTATAAACGCATTGTTGGCTTGTGGGTCCAGGTCAGTTATGGCGTAGTCCACCACACTGCTGCCCAGAGCCGAGCAGTATGTGAATCTCCCCAGAGAGTACCCCCTGGTCCTGCCATTGATGATATATAGACCCAGGCTTTTACATAGGCGCACTACCTGCTTCCTGCTCTTGTTTACCACGCTGTCGTGGCTGTGTCAGTGTGGAGGTGTGTGTGTGGCACAGCGGGGAGTCTCCGAACAGGTGTGTGTTCCCCTCTGTATTGATGTAGTCCATCTCTCTGCCAGTCCTGGCATTGAGATCGCCACACAGCAGTACAGAGCCCAGGGTCTGGAAGTGGCAGATTTCGTTTTGAAGCTCATGAAAGCCTTCCTCATTATAGTAGGGGGAGTCTGCGGGTGGCATATAAATTGCACATAGGTATATATCTGTGTTATTTTGTAGGGTGTCTTTTCTGATTTTCATCCACAGGTGTGTGTCTCCTCTCTGTACTGGGCATAGGGCTGCTCGGAGCTCCTCCCTGTACCACACGATAATCCCCCACGAGGCCCTGCCACACCTGACTTTGGGTTTTTTATAGGAGGGCACAATCAGCTCCCTGTATCCATTGTATCCATCCAGTGTATAGACATATCTGCACAGCACCAAGTCTCTACAAGAATGAAAACATCTGAACTATTTACAGTGTTGATCAGTTCAGGGCCTGTGCTCTTCATTCCAAAAGTTGAGGAGCGTAAACCCTGCATATTCCAACTGCTTATTTTAAAGGACATGTTAATATATTTTATTATACTTGTCTCTTCTACATAAGAAAGTTTAATTTGTGGTCTACAACTGATATTATATTACTATTAATAATTATATATGGATATACATAATAATCACTCACAGATTTTATCTTTGCATCAAAATATCAGAATAATTAAATCACATTTTTTCTTACTCTCCATCTCCACAACCATATATATGTGTGTTGAGGCTCAGTTAACTCAGCAGTGTGGTACAGATGACACTGAGGAGTTGCCTTATCTGGGCCAGCTGGGCAGCATCGGGCCTCCAGGCTCTGGAAGCCGCTGCTGCGTGGCTGTGTGGCTGTGCTGGTCCCCGGCTGTCCGCTCTGCTGTGCTGGACGGGCCCTCTGGGGATGGGGGGGTGGGGAATGGGGCCGCGGGGTCTCAGGGGCTGGGGCTGGGGTGGAGCCGGTGGCTGGGGATGTGGCCGGGGGCTGGGGGGTTTGCTCCTGGTCTCGAGGTGGGGGTGTGTGGGGTTTCGGCCCAGGGTTGTGTCCTTGAGGACCTTTGAGATGATCCTCACACCCGTCTTGTTGAGGTGGACGTGGTCATACAGGTGATGTGGCTGGATGTCTCAGTGGTGTGCCAGGTGGACGTTGGGGAGGAGGGCACATCTTCGGGACACTTCTGCGTTGATGGCCTGGATGATGTGCAGGGGCACGTCTGTGCGGGGCAGCAGTGTGGAGATGGAAATTTTGGCAGTTGGGAATTCCTCTGTGGCTTTCGTTGCTACCTGTCTCAGGGCTGAGGCCACATCGCCCCTGCGGGCACTCAGGTCGTTAGTGCCGGTGTGGATGAGGATGTGTTTGACTTGGCAAAGCCTCCTCTTGGAGAGCAGCTCCAGGGCTCTCTGTGCTGTGGAGCACCAAAGCTTTTTCACTTTTCGCCCAGGGAAGAGGCGCCTCTCAACCAGGAACTTCCCATTGGATTCGCTCAGAATGACCACCTCTGCGTTGACCTGCCACTCCGGGTTTGCGTCGGGAGTGGTGGGGGCAGCGGGTGTGTTTTGGGGGAGTGGCGTTTCAGGGGGTTGTGTATTAGTGGCAGGTCTGGTGATAGTGGGTGTGTCAGGAGTGGTGGGGAGTGTGGGTGGATCAGTGGGTGCGTCAGGGGTTGGAGGTGTTGTGGGGTCAGTGCAGTGCAGTCTCTGTGCTCCAGTGATGTGTAGCTCCTCTCTTAGCTCCTCCAACTGGCTCTGCAGGCTCCTCAGCTAGCTGTGCTGGGGTGTCCTGGTCAGCTCCTCCCTCGCTCTGCGCAGCTCCGTCCTCAGGGTTTGGCTCTGCTCCTCCAGGTCTCTCACTGCTGCTCTCAGCTCATGGATCTCAGCCTTGTGCTGCATCTTTAGTCTGTGCATCTCATCCCGGAGCTGATTGCACAAGGAGGTCTGGGCCAGGGTGCTCAAGGTCTGCTCCCTGAACTCCGCAAACTCCAGCTCCAGCACTGATAGGCATTCCTTTAGTGTTTTAATGTTGCTGGAGAGTTTTGGGGAGACAGGGGGGCAGTCTGTGGGAGATGGGGCACTGTCTGGCTCCGTGTGGCTGGGGGCAGACTGCAGGGTGGCCGGCTCTGGCTCTTGTTTCTCTACCTCAGTCTGCTGCTTTGAGGTGTGGAAGCCGAGAGCTAATTGGTCCAGGCTGCTCTCGCTGCCCTGCACCATGATGGTCCCGTTGTGGTATACATTAAAAGTGAGCATCACACTGTCTGTGTCTTTCTCTACCAGCACTGAGATCTGCCTGCCTCTGCTAATGCCCCTCTTGTTGTTATTGGGGTATGTCTGGCAAAGGGTTTTGTGAAAGGCGGTGTAGAACAGTAGATTGTTCTTGACCCTGTTTTCTCCTTTACCGGTGTAGTCTAGGATGAGGGTCTCAGGAGATGCTCTCATCACAGCTTGTTTGTAGTCCTTCTTAGCCTGTGCAGAGCGAATGTCTTCAGGGTATCGGATTTCAAAAGGCAGCTCTGCAGTCAGACTGCTGTTCGATAGATTTCTATCAGTCTCAGTGGCAATTGGGCTCTCTCCTACTGTCACTCTATTCAAATCGGAGCTCTGCATTTTCATTGGCTGAGTCAACTACTGAGAATGCTTATTTATTTTATTAATACATATTTTTTTGTTTAATTATTTGTCTCTAACCTCCAATTCTTGTCTTCAGCTTTTCTTTTCTGACTTTTCTTCCTGAACTGTCTCTCTGCTTTCTTCTTTTTGTGTTTCTCTTAAAATTATTATTTTTTGAATACTTTTTCTTCTGAATTTCTATTCCATGTCTTCTGTGTATGTTTATAGTGCTATATATTCATTTGTAAATCACAAATTAAATCCGCTTATGTATAAAAACAAATGTTTTTTAGGAGCTCATATTCCTCTCTCTCTCTCTCTCTCTCTCTTTCTCTCTCTCCCTCTCAATTCAATTCATTTGTATTGTCAAAGCAATTGGACATACATACATATACATACATACATACATACATACATACATACATCTACACGGAAAATAAATAATAGAATTATGAATCACAATAAGATGTAATGAAGTACAGAAAATGAAAATGTAAAAAAATTTCCAGATTCCTTTTTTGAAATACAATGACATGCATAACAAACAAGTATTTACATTATATTTACAGCCGGTGCTCGTGTGTCACTGTGTCCCTCAGGCTGTGGTAGGCGCTGACATATTGGGCAGCCAGGGTGGCTGTGTGTCCCTCCCCCAGGAGGACTGGCGTTTTTCTTTTTTCTCAGTTTTGTCACAGGTTGGGTGGGCATCCATTATGTTGTTACAGAATTTGTCCCTTATTTTGGGCTAAAGCTTTCCGTGGAGGGGAACGTGGATCAGTTTGTACCATTTTTGGGAGAATCTGCCTTGTTGGGGCGGAGCTGTGACCAGGTGAACAGCAGATCGGGCATAGGTGGGCATGTGGGCAGAGGAGTTGGAAGGCCGGTCAAGCAAATAAGCTTGCTAAGGTACGCAGCAGCAGCAAGCATCCCCCACATCCAGCCAGCCAGCCAGTCTGGCTGGCAGTGACTGAGTGGTTGTCAGACGGCAAGCAACGGAATGTACGTGCTCTGTGATGTCATAGCAGTCAGCTGAGAGAGGCTCGTGATGTCATCGCTGAGCTGGCTGGCTGACTGGCTCTGTGTGTGTGTGTGTATGTCTGTGTGTGTGTGTGTGTGTCTGTTTGTCTGTTTTTCAGTCTGTCTGTCTCTCTCTCTCTCTCTCTCTCTCTCTCTCTCTCTCTCTCTCTCTCTCTCTCTCTCTCCCTCTCAATTCAATTCATTTGTATTGTCAAAGCAATTGGACATACATACATTCATACATACATATATATATATATATATATATATATACATACATACATGCATACATGCTAGAAAGTCATTACTATGTTATCTTAAAGGCTAACTAAGCAGAACATATATCATTATAGAACAGAGTCCATAGGTCTACACATGGTTTTAGGGAACAGGCACGTAGGTCATACCGTTTGACATTGTTTCCAAGGTTCTCATCGTAAATAACAAACAGAAATCAAACTAGCTTCTGGCCTGACTTTCTAGCTTGACTCTATCTTTCCGCCTTATATACTTGGTGAATAATTGAGGAAGTAGCACCAAGTGACCACATTAGGCTGCCTGAGGGTTTCTGGGGAGTGTAGTTGTCTAGGGTCGGTTTTCTTCCCTAGAGTGCAGACCTTGCAGCAGACCTGGCCTGACATGTCTGCCATGTATGACCCTGCCCCTTGGTTTGTCCCACATCCTCCCCCCCAGCTGCGACCCCATAGGTCGAGCGACAGCCGCAAAAAAGCATGCACCCGGGACAGCCCATCAACATTCCCCATGGCCTTCCCTGGCCTGTGCTGCAGGGTGAAATGAAAATGTTGGAGACTCAAAAACCACCTCATCACACGGGCATTCCTGTCTTTCGAACGATGCATCCAAGTGAGGGGGGCATGGTCAGTGATCAGGGTGAAGTGCCTGCCCAACAAATAGTATCGAAGACTGTCCAAAGCCCACTTCACTGCCAAACATTCTTCTTCAACTACCAAATAATTTATTTCATTGGATTCCAACTTTCTGCTAAGGAACAACACCGGGTGTTCGTGATCACCCATTCTTTGGGACAAAACCACTCCGATCCCCACCTCAGAGGCGTCCGTCTGGACTATAAATTCTTTCTGAAAGTCAGGTACCATTAAAACGGGGTTGCGGCAGAGCGCCTCCTGTAGGCTCCGGAAAGCCCGGTTTGCTGTATCACCCCATCTAACCATATTGGGTTCTGTAGCCTTAGTCATATCAGTCAGAGGGGCCGCTAAGGTAGCATAGTTGGGAATAAACCTCCGGTAATACCCAGTTAACCCTAAAAATGCCCTAACCTGCTTTTTATTGACAGGCCTAGGCCAAGAGTTTATGGCTTCAACCTTGGATATTTGGGGTTTCACCATACCCCTCCCTACTGTATAGCCCAAGTATTTGGCCTCTTCCAACCCCAAATTGCATTTGGTTGGATTAGCCATCAGGCCTGCTGCATGTATTGAATCCAATACCGCTTGGAGCTGAGACAAATGTGATTCCCAATCTGGACTGTGAATGACCACATCATCTAAATATGCTGCCGCATACGTCCTGTGTGGTCTAAGTATGTGGTCCATCAACCTTTGAAAGGTGGCAGGAGCACCATGCAGGCCAAAGGGCATCACTGTGTAGTGAAACAGACCATCTGGGGTTGCAAAGGCTGTTTTTTCTTTGGCACCTGGGGTCAAGGGAATCTGCCAGTAGCCCTTGGCTAAGTCAATAGTTGAAATATAGCGAGCATTCCCAATATTCTCTAACAATTCATCTACTCGGGGCATTGGGTATGCATCAAACTTTGAAATTTCATTAACCTTTCTAAAATCATTACAGAATCTCCAGGAGCCATCAGGTTTGGAAACCATGACTATAGGGCTGGACCACTCACTGTGGGATTCTTCAATAACCCCTGCCTCCAGCATTTCCTTAACCTCATTTCTAATAGTGTTCCTGCGAGCTTCTGGTACCCTGTAAGGCCTCATATTTACCTTCTTTCCTGGGAGAGACACAATGTTGTGAGAGACTAAATGGGTACGCCCCGGTATGCCTGAGAAAACTTCCCTATTACGTATTATCAAGTCGTTCACCTCCTTCAACTGGTCAGGTGACAAGGCAGCTGCAATATTCACCTTCGGTGTCCCTAGTGGCTGAGGGGGGTAAGTCAACATCAACACTTCCCTGTCCTTCCAGGCTTTTATTAAGTTGACATGATATATTTGTTCTGGGGGTCGGCGGCCGGGTTGCTGAACCTTATAGTTCACTTCCCGTATTCGCTCTATAATCTCATAAGGTCCCATCCACGTAGCCAGAAATTTACATTCTACAGTGGGAACCAACACCAACACCCTATCACCAGGCTGGAACACCCTCAGTGTAGCCTGACGATTATAGGCGAATTGTTGGTGTTCCTGTGCCTGCCTTAGGTGCTCTCTCACAATGGGAGTGACTGTGGCTATTCTCTCTTGCATAGCATTGATGTGCTCGACTACACTCCGGAAAGGAGTGGACTCGTGTTCCCACGTTTCACGGGCTATGTCTAATATCCCCCTGGGGTGCCTCCCATATAACAGTTCAAAAGGCGAAAAGCCCAGGGAAGCCTGTGGGACTTCCCTAATGGCAGACATCAAGTAGGGCAGCATGAATTCCCAATTTTTCCCATCCTTATCGATTACCTTTCTTAGCATGGACTTCAGGGTCCTATTAAATCTCTCAACCAACCCATCTGTTTGTGGGTGGTAGACTGATGTTCTCAACTGCTTAACCTGCAACAATTTACACAGATCGGTCATAACCTTAGACATAAAGGGTGTGCCCTGATCTGTTAATATCTCCCTCGGTATCCCCACCCTACTACACATCAACATTAGCTCTTTTGCAATACCTTTTGAAGCCATGGTCCGCAGTGGAATGGCTTCTGGGTACCTGGTGGCATAATCCAAAATAACCAGTATATACTGATGCCCTCTGGCTGATTTCGGGAGAGGTCCCACCACATCCATAGCTATCCTAGCAAAGGGGGTCTCTATGATGGGCAAAGGGACCAGTGGGCTTCTGAAGGCTGGTTTAGGAGCATGTAGTTGACATTCAGGACATGAGCTACAATGTTCTGTCACGTCTGCATGTACGCCTGGCCAGTAAAACCTCCTCAGGAGTCTATCCTTGGTTTTGTCCATCCCCAGATGTCCCCCCAGGATATGCCCATGTGCCAGATTGAGAACTGTTCGTCTGAATGGGGTGGGAACTAGCAATTGCTCCACAATGTCCACCCCTATCTTATTTACACGGTACAATAGGTCATTTTTTACCATAAAATAAGGATAAGCTGTTGGCGGGTCTGCAGTAGTCATAGGGGTCCCATTTACTACCTTCACATTTTCTTTAGCATAGTGTAGAGTGAGATCTCGCACCTGTGCGCTGCCAAAATCAGTGGGGAGTCCCTCTAACACTGACACTTCTACATTGTCAGCTTCAGGGGTCTCTATGAATGGATTCTCACCCACCCTGCTAGTGCTGGGTTCCTCACCCTCCATAGGGTCATCTACGTCACTACATTCCACCCCTATGTTTTCAGTTTAATTTTCCCCAACCAAAACCTTCACTGTCGACTCAACTGGAACCAGGTCTACTTTTAGCTCTAGTTGTGGGATCGAGGCAACTTCTGGCTTACAGTTTTCAGTGTGCATTTCCAATTTACTATGTTTTCTATCTAGTTTTCCAAAATTAGGAAAATATCGTCCCAGTATCACATCATATGGCATGTTGGGTACCACACCGACTTCGTAATCTAGTTTCCCGGCCTCTGTCTGTATGTTTACAAGGGCTGTGGGATAGGGGCGTGTGTCACCATGTGTGCATGTGATACTGAGCTCCTGATGTCTATCCAGCTTGTTGGTCGCTACTAATTTTTCTGTGACCAGTGTAACCATACTGCCAGAGTCGAGTAGAGCAGCCACTTCTTTCTCATCGACTATCACTGTACACATGTGTTTTGGATTAGGTACTCCGCCTATGAAAACATCCGTCCCAACAGGGCAGGCATAAAATACCGGTTTCTCTTTCCCCATATCACACACATTACATTGCATTGGTTCCTCTCTACCTGGGCAGTGGGCCGCAATATGTCCTACTTTGTCACAATTGTAGCAGACAATTGGTTGTGATGGTGACCCCCTATAACCCTTAGTCTCGGCTTTAGGCCCCACCTTTGCCCCCCCCAGTCTTGCTCTTTTCTTCCAACCCAGCGCGTCATGTTTCCCAGAGTACTTTGGAACCATCTTACCCGGTCCGCTGGTTCGTCATGGCCTGGGGAACGAGTTTTTAACCTCCGGTACATGCTCTGCTGCTCCGGCTGTATAGAACCGCTCTACAATGGCCACCAAGGTGTCAGCGGACAGCACCTCATTCTGGCCAACCCAGCGTCGAACGTCCTTGGGCAAACAGCGTTGGTAGTTCTCAAGGACTATGGCCTCCACCACATCGGCTGATGAATGGACCTCTGGCTGTAGCCATTTCCTGGCCAGATGGATCAGATCAAACATCTGCGTTCGGATTGGTTGTCCTGGTTGGTAGGCCCACTGCTGAAACCGATGTGCCCTCACTGCGGTGGTCACGCCCAATCGGGTCATTATCTCCGCTTTCAATTTATCATAGTCCTGGGCGTCCTTCAGCTCCAGATCAAAGTACGCTTTCTGTGCATCCCCTGCCAGATAAGGTGCCACAAGCCCTGCCCAGGAATCTTTTGGCCATCCCTCTCTCTGCTGTCCTCTCAAAGGTCATAAGGAAGGCCTCAACATCGTCCTGTTTTGTCATTTTCTGCAGAAAGTGATTGGTGCGGGGAGTGGAATGGGTTGCAGCCCCCTGTGGCCCAATCCTGGTTGCAAGTGCTTCAACACTCTCTTTCAGCTCTTTAGTCACCTTTTCCTGCTCTTCTCTAAACATTTTATTTGTATCATGCTGGACCTGCAGTGCTTCCTGATGCATCCGCATAGCATCCTGGTGAGCCACCTGCTGCACCCTGGTCGCTTCCTGTTGGGCTATTACAGCCTGTAGTTTTATTTTTTTGGATAAAAAAATTCACTCAGCCAGTCTAGGTTTCATGAGGTGCTGCCCGCATTCTACACCAAATGTGACAAAACGCCTTGGCTGTACACATGTGCGGGTCTTCTCTGTGATCTTCTTAGGAGTAAAAACCAGTCATGACCCAGGGAGGAGGTTGCAAATACAGGGCTGTGCCTGTATGTTTACTTCAAACAAAACAAATCTGAAAACAAAACCTAACTCACACTGGAGTTGTAACTAATCTTACATAATCATTCTATTTTAAACAAAGTCTGGAATAAATAAGTCTTGGCTTTCTCCTTATGAGCTACCTCTGTTTTCCAGATAACTCACCCTATTGTCTCTCACTTCTCTCTCTCTCAGGCCCGCCTTATATACCTGGTGAATAATTGAGGAAGTAACACCAAGTGACCACATTAGGTGCTAGAATGGCTGCCTGAGGGTTTCTGGGGAGTGTAGTTGCCTAGGGTCGGTATTCTACCCTAGAGTACACACCTTGCAGCAGACCTGGCCTGACATATCTGCCATGTATGACCCTGCCCCTTGGTTTGTCACAATACATACATACATACATATACACGGAAAATAAATAATAGAATTATGAATCTCAATATAATGTAATGAAGTACAGAAAAAGAAAATGTAATAAAATGTGATCTTTAATACATTCAAATAAAGAAAATAGGTTTACTATTTCCAGATTCCTTTTTGAAATACAATGACATGCATTACAAACGAGTATTTACATTATATTTACAGCCGGTGCTCGTGTGTCACTGTGTCCCTCAGGCTGTGGTAGGCGCTGACATATTGGGCAGAATGTGTCCCTTATTTTGGGCTAAAGCTTTCTGTGGAGGGGAACGTGGATCAGTTTGTACCATTTTTGGGAGGATCTGCCTTGTTGGGGCGGAGCTGTGATCCAGGTGAACAGCAGATCGGGCATAGGTGGGCATGTGGGCAGAGGAGTAGGAAGGCCGGTCAAGCAAATAAGCTTGCTAAGTTACACAGCAGCAGCAAGCAGCCCCCCCATCCAGCCAGCCAGCCAGTCTGGCTGGCAGTGACTGAGTGGTTGACAGACGGCAAGCAACGGAATGTTCATGCTCTGTGATGTCATAGCAGTCAGCTGAGAGAGGCTTGTGATGTCATCGCTGAGCTGGCTGGCTGGCTGGCTGGCTGGCTGTGTGTGTGTGTGTGTGTGTGTGTGTGTGTGTGTGTGTGTGTCTGTTTGTGTTTGTCAGTCTGTCTGTCTGTCTGTCTCTCTCTCTCTCTCTCTCTCTCTCTCCCTCTCAATTCAATTCATTTGTATTGTCAAAGCAATTGGACATACATACATACATACATACATGCTAGAAAATCATTACTATGTTATCTTAAAGGCTAACTAAGCAGAACATATTTCATTATAGAACAGAGTTCATAGATCTACACATGGTTTTAAGGAACAGGCACGTAGGTCATACTGTTTGACATTGTCTCCAAGGTTCTCATCGTAAATAACAAACAGAAATCAAACTACCTTATGGCCGCCTGACCTTCTAGCTTGACCTTATCTTTCTTAAGTATACAAGAGAGCAAAACAGGTTTGAGAAAATAATTTCTAACTTTCCTTCCATACAATAATACATACATACATACATACATACAGAAAATAAATAATAGAATTATGAATCTCAATATAATGTAATGAAGTACAGAAAAAGAAAATGTAATAAAATGTGATCTTTAATACATTCAAATAAAGAAAATAGGTTTACTATTTCCAGATTCCTTTTTGAAATACAATGACATGCATTACAAACGAGTATTTACATTATATTTACAGCCGGTGCTCGTGTGTCACTGTGTCCCTCAGGCTGTGGTAGGCGCTGACATATTGGGCAGCCAGGGTGGCTGTGTGTCCCTCCACCAGGAGGACTGAGCGTTTTTCTTTTTTCTCAGTTTTGTCACAGGTTGGGTGGGCATTCGTTATGTTGTTACAGAATGTGTCCCTTATTTTGGGCTAAAGCTTTCCGTGGAGGGGAACGTGGATCAGTTTGTACCATTTTTGGGAGGATCTGCCTTGTTGGGGCGGAGCTGTGATCCAGGTGAACAGTAGATCGGGCTTAGGTGGGCATTTGGGCATAGGAGTAGGAAGGCCGGTCAGGCAAATTAGCTTGCTAAGATACGCAGCAGCAGCAAGCAGCCCCCCCATCCAGCCAGCCAGCCAGTCTGGCTGGCAGTGACTGAGTGGTTGACAGACGGCAAGCAACGGAATGTACGTGCTCTGTGATGTCATAGCAGTCAGCTGAGAGAGGCTCGTGATGTCATGGCTGAGCTGGCTGGCTGTCTGGCTGGCTGGCTCTGTGTGTGTGTGTGTGTGTGTGTGTGTGTGTGTGTGCGTGTGTCTGTCTGTCTGTCAATTCATTTCAATTCAATTCAAAGGTGCTTTATTGGCATGATCTATCACAATATTGCCAAAGCAGATACAAATGTTCTATCAATCAAGACAAAACATTGCAATACAAGATTCAGTGGAACAAATATAGTACACATTGAAATAAAATTAAGTAGGATATAAACCATATTTGTTGTTTGTATCAAAATTTGTGTCATGACATCAGAAAAATCACTGTTTTTATTTTGTTTTGCAAATGGAGTGCCACAGGCTGGTGTCTACACACTGTCTCGCAGGCTGTGGCAGGTGGATACATATTGCGCTGCTAAGAAGGCAGTGCGCTCCTCCTCTCCCAGCAGGACGGGGAGTTTGCAGCAATCGGGGATCATGCTGAACTCAGGGATATGCATTTTTAATATTTTAAAGTATGTCTCCCTGATTTTTGTGTATTTAGGGCAGGACAGCAGGAAATGCGCCTGTGTTTCGACCTCCCCTAGGTCACACTGGCTGCACAGCCGCTCTTCTCTGGCAACCCAGAATTTTCTGTAGCGGCCTTTTTCAATGGCGAGGCTGTGGTCACTGAGCCTGTATTTAGTTAGATTTTGTCTCTCTTTTATATTTTGGATTTTTAAGTATTCAGCCAATGTAATGTTTCTATTCAGGGCCCGGTAGCATTCCAATTTGTTTTGTAATTCTAATTCGTGTCTCTAATCTTTTGTGTATTTGCTTTTCAGGTACATGTCAATTTTCCCAATTGTTGTTGTTTTGGTCATTGTGTGTTCGGGCTCTGTGAGCCTCAGAGCCGTGGGGGCGTTTCTGTGTACGTGTAAGATGTTTTTATTAAATTCTAGGTGGAATATTTCCATGGGGCTTTTGTCCCAATTGTTGTTATTGAGGTTCATGAGGGGACCCCACACTTCGCTCCCATATAGCAGGATTGGTTGGATGATGGAGTTTAATATTTTAATCCAAATAGTTATTGGTATTGTTGTTTTCCCAAATTGTGTCTTTATGGCATAAAATGCCCGGCGTGCCTTGTCTTTTAATGCGTTTATAGCCAGGCTGAAGCTCCCTGACGCACTGATGGTCAGGCCAAGGTAGTTGTATCTGGTGCAGTGCTCTAATCCAGTGCTGCCCAGAGTGAAGCGGTACCTGTTTCCCTGAGATGGGGCTTTTTTCTGGAAAACCATAACTCTGGTCTTGTCCAGATTGACTGCCAGGGCCCATTTCTGACAGTACTGCTCTAGCAGCGCCAGGTTCTGCTGAAGCCCCTGCTCTGTGGGCGACAGCAGCACCAGGTCGTCTGCGTAGAGCAGGAACTTGATCTCTGTGTCATGGAGAGTTAGGCTGCGGGCGTCAGACTGCTCCAACACTGTGGCCAACTCGATGATGTAGATGTTGAACAGTGTTGGACTCAGACTGCAGCCCTGTCTCACTCCCCGCCCCTGAGTGAAGAACTCTGTTCTTGAGTTGCCAATTTGAACTCCGCATTTGTTTTCAGAATACATTGATTTAATGATGTCATAAACTTTACCCCCTACACCACTCTGTAGAAGTTTATAAAATAATCCCTTGTGCCAGATTGAGTCAAATGCCTTTCTAAAGTCTACAAAACAGGCAAATATTTTTCCTTTATTGTTTTGGGTATATTTATTTATGATGGTGTGTAGAGTGTAAATATGATCGGTTGTGCGGTGTTTTGGTAGGAAGCCAATCTGACTCTTATTCAGGACACTGTGCTTGGTAAGGAAGGCCAGTATCTGGGCGTTGATGATACTGCAGAACACCTTCCCCAGGTTACTGCTCACACAGCTGCCCCAGTAGTTATTGGGGTCTAATTTGTCTCCACTTTTAAAAATCGGGGTGATCAATCCTTGATTCCCGACCTCAGGGAAACACCCGGCTCTCAGCACCAGGTTAAAGAGTTTGAGCAGAGCCTCCTGCAGCTGCGGGCTGCTGTGCTTCAGCATCTCAGGGCTGATGCTGTCGGGGCCGCTGGCTTTCCTGGGTTTGAGGATTTTGAGTTGATGTTTTAGTTCCTGTATTGTAAATGGGTTATCTAAGGGATTTTGGTTATTCTTAATGATTTCTTCCAATTTATTTAGGTTTTTTAATATTTTAACCTGTTCTGGCTTTGGATTGTTTTCAACATTTTGGTAAAGTTTTTCAAAGTGTGTTTTCCAGATTTCTCCATTTTGAATTGGTATTTCATTTTTTGTTTTTGGGGTATTTATTCTGCCCATATAGTGGTCTTTTTTCTTACTGAGGAGTTGCTTGTAGTGCCGCAGGGCCTGGCAGTAGCTGAGGCGAGCCTCCTGGTTGTCGGGCTCTCTGTGTTTAGTGTTGGAGAGATGTCTCAGGTGTTTCCTAGAAGTTTCACACTCCTGGTCACACCACTGTTCTTTTTTTCTTTTAGACGATTTCATATTTTGGTTTTTAATTGTTTTAATGTTTGATTTTAAAGCCAGTCTCTCAAATATTTCATTCAGTGTTTTGGTGGCTGAGTTTATTCCGTTTTGGTTTATTTGATAGTGTGAGGATTGATATCTGTCTAACATGTTTTCAATCTCATCACTATTCAGGGCTCTTGTGTAGTTCTCTGTGCTGGGCTCTGACCATCTCTAACTGGGTGGCAGGGAGACCAGTTTTGTGGGAAGTTTGGCTCTGACTTGTGGCTGCGCTGATCTTTTTAGGTAAAGTGTTATTTGGCTGTGGTCTGATAGTGGAGATTGTTGTCTGACTATAAACGCATTGTTGGCTTGTGGGTCCAGGTCAGTTATGGCGTAGTCCACCACACTGCTGCCCAGAGCCGAGCAGTATGTGAATCTCCCCAGAGAGTACCCCCTGGTCCTGCCATTGATGATATATAGACCCAGGCTTTTACATAGGCGCACTACCTGCTTCCTGCTCTTGTTTACCACGCTGTCGTGGCTGTGTCAGTGTGGAGGTGTGTGTGTGGCACAGCGGGGAGTCTCCGAACAGGTGTGTGTTCCCCTCTGTATTGATGTAGTCCATCTCTCTGCCAGTCCTGGCATTGAGATCGCCACACAGCAGTACAGAGCCCAGGGTCTGGAAGTGGCAGATTTCGTTTTGAAGCTCATGAAAGCCTTCCTCATTATAGTAGGGGGAGTCTGCGGGTGGCATATAAATTGCACATAGGTATATATCTGTGTTATTTTGTAGGGTGTCTTTTCTGATTTTCATCCACAGGTGTGTGTCTCCTCTCTGTACTGGGCATAGGGCTGCTCGGAGCTCCTCCCTGTACCACACGATAATCCCCCACGAGGCCCTGCCACACCTGACTTTGGGTTTTTTATAGGAGGGCACAATCAGCTCCCTGTATCCATTGTATCCATCCAGTGTATAGACATATCTGCACAGCACCAAGTCTCTACAAGAATGAAAACATCTGAACTATTTACAGTGTTGATCAGTTCAGGGCCTGTGCTCTTCATTCCAAAAGTTGAGGAGCGTAAACCCTGCATATTCCAACTGCTTATTTTAAAGGACATGTTAATATATTTTATTATACTTGTCTCTTCTACATAAGAAAGTTTAATTTGTGGTCTACAACTGATATTATATTACTATTAATAATTATATATGGATATACATAATAATCACACAAAGATTTTATCTTTGCATCAAAATATCAGAATAATTAAATCACATTTTTTCTTACTCTCCATCTCCACAACCATATATATGTGTGTTGAGGCTCAGTTAACTCAGCAGTGTGGTACAGATGACACTGAGGAGTTGCCTTATCTGGGCCAGCTGGGCAGCATCGGGCCTCCAGGCTCTGGAAGCCGCTGCTGCGTGGCTGTGTGGCTGTGCTGGTCCCCGGCTGTCCGCTCTGCTGTGCTGGACGGGCCCTCTGGGGATGGGGGGGTGGGGAATGGGGCCGCGGGGTCTCAGGGGCTGGGGCTGGGGTGGAGCCGGTGGCTGGGGATGTGGCCGGGGGCTGGGGGGTTTGCTCCTGGTCTCGAGGTGGGGGTGTGTGGGGTTTCGGCCCAGGGTTGTGTCCTTGAGGACCTTTGAGATGATCCTCACACCCGTCTTGTTGAGGTGGACGTGGTCATACAGGTGATGTGGCTGGATGTCTCAGTGGTGTGCCAGGTGGACGTTGGGGAGGAGGGCACATCTTCGGGACACTTCTGCGTTGATGGCCTGGATGATGTGCAGGGGCACGTCTGTGCGGGGCAGCAGTGTGGAGATGGAAATTTTGGCAGTTGGGAATTCCTCTGTGGCTTTCGTTGCTACCTGTCTCAGGGCTGAGGCCACATCGCCCCTGCGGGCACTCAGGTCGTTAGTGCCGGTGTGGATGAGGATGTGTTTGACTTGGCAAAGCCTCCTCTTGGAGAGCAGCTCCAGGGCTCTCTGTGCTGTGGAGCACCAAAGCTTTTTCACTTTTCGCCCAGGGAAGAGGCGCCTCTCAACCAGGAACTTCCCATTGGATTCGCTCAGAATGACCACCTCTGCGTTGACCTGCCACTCCGGGTTTGCGTCGGGAGTGGTGGGGGCAGCGGGTGTGTTTTGGGGGAGTGGCGTTTCAGGGGGTTGTGTATTAGTGGCAGGTCTGGTGATAGTGGGTGTGTCAGGAGTGGTGGGGAGTGTGGGTGGATCAGTGGGTGCGTCAGGGGTTGGAGGTGTTGTGGGGTCAGTGCAGTGCAGTCTCTGTGCTCCAGTGATGTGTAGCTCCTCTCTTAGCTCCTCCAGCTGGCTCTGCAGGCTCCTTAGCTGGCTGTGCTGGGGTGTCCTGGTCAGCTCCTCCCTCGCTCTGCGCAGCTCCGTCCTCAGGGTTTGGCTCTGCTCCTCCAGGTCTCTCACTGCTGCTCTCAGCTCATGGATCTCAGCCTTGTGCTGCATCTTTAGTCTGTGCATCTCATCCCGGAGCTGATCGCACAAGGAGGTCTGGGCCAGGGTGCTCAAGGTCTGCTCCCTGAACTCCGCAAACTCCAGCTCCAGCACTGATAGGCATTCCTTTAGTGTTTTAATGTTGCTGGAGAGTTTTGGGGAGACAGGGGGGCAGTCTGTGGGAGATGGGGCACTGTCTGGCTCCGTGTGGCTGGGGGCAGACTGCAGGGTGGCCGGCTCTGGCTCTTGTTTCTCTACCTCAGTCTGCTGCTTTGAGGTGTGGAAGCCGAGAGCTAATTGGTCCAGGCTGCTCTCGCTGCCCTGCACCATGATGGTCCCGTTGTGGTATACATTAAAAGTGAGCATCACACTGTCTGTGTCTTTCTCTACCAGCACTGAGATCTGCCTGCCTCTGCTAATGCCCCTCTTGTTGTTATTGGGGTATGTCTGGCACAGGGTTTTGTGAAAGGCGGTGTAGAACAGTAGATTGTTCTTGACCCTGTTTTCTCCTTTACCGGTGTAGTCTAGGATGAGGGTCTCAGGAGATGCTCTCATCACAGCTTGTTTGTAGTCCTTCTTAGCCTGTGCAGAGCGAATGTCTTCAGGGTATCGGATTTCAAAAGGCAGCTCTGCAGTCAGACTGCTGTTCGATAGATTTGTATTAGTCTCAGTGGCAGTTGGGCTCTCTCCTACTGTCACTCTATTCAAATCGGAGCTCTGCATTTTCATTGGCTGAGTCAACTACTGAGAATGCTTATTTATTTTATTAATACATATTTTTTTGTTTAATTATTTGTCTCTTACCTCCAATTCTTGTCTTCAGCTTTTCTTTTCTGACTTTTCTTCCTGAACTGTCTCTCTGCTTTCTTCTTTTTGTGTTTCTCTTACAATTATTATTTTTTGAATACTTTTTCTTCTGAATTTCTATTCCATGTCTTCTGTGTATGTTTATAGTGCTATATATTCATTTGTAAATCACAAATTAAATCCGCTTATGTATAAAAACAAATGTTTTTTAGGAGCTCATATTCCTCTCTCTCTCTCTCTCTCTCTCTCTCTCTCTCTCTCTCTCTCTCTCAATTCATTTCATTTGTATTGTCAAAGCAATTGGACATACATACACATACATACATATACACTCACCTAAAGGATTATTAGGAACACCTGTTCAATTTCTCATTAATGCAATTATCTAATCAACCAATCACATGGCAGTTGCTTCAATGCATTTAGGGGTGTGGTCCTGGTCAAGACAATCTCCTGAACTCCAAACTGAATGTCTGAATGGGAATGAAAGGTGATTTAAGCAATTTTGAGCGTGGCATGGTTGTTGGTGCCAGACGGGCCGGTCTGAGTATTTCACAATCTGCTCAGTTACTGGGATTTTCACGCACAACCATTTCTAGGGTTTACAAAGAATGGTGTGAAAAGGGAAAAACATCCAGTATGCGGCAGTCCTGTGGGCGAAAATGCCTTGTTGATGCTAGAGGTCAGAGGAGAATGGGCCGACTGATTCAAGCTGATAGAAGAGCAACTTTGACTGAAATAACCACTCGTTACAAACGAGGTATGCAGCAAAGCATTTGTGAAGCCACAACACGTACAACCTTGAGGCGGATGGGCTACAACAGCAGAAGACCCCACCGGGTACCACTCATCTCCACTACAAATAGGAAAAAGAGGTGAGACATTCAGATGGTAGAGTCAGAATTTGGCGTAAACAGAATGAGAACATGGATCCATCATGTCTTGTTACCACTGTGCAGGCTGGTGGTGGTGGTGTAATGGTGTGGGGGATGTCTTCTTGGCACACTTTAGGCCCCTTAGTGCCAATTGGGCATCGTTTAAATGCTACGGCCTACCTGAGCATTGTTTCTGACCATGTCCATCCCTTTTTGACCACCATGTACCCATCCTCTGATGGCTACTTCCAGCAGGATAATGCACCATGTCACAAAGGTCGAATCATTTCAAATTGGTTTCTCGAACATGACAATGAGTTCACTGTACTAAACTGGCCCCCACAGTCACCAGATCTCAACCCAATAGAGCATCTTTGGGATGTGGTGGAACGGGAGCTTCGTGCCCTGGATGTGCATCACACAAATCTCCATCAACTGCAAGATGCTATCCTATCAATATGGGCCAACATTTCTAAAGAATGCTTTCAGCACCTTGTTGAATCAATGCCACGTAGAATTAAAGCAGTTCTGAAGGCGAAAGGGGGTCAAACACAGTATTAGTATGGTGTTCCTAATAATCCTTTAGGTGAGTTCATCGTAGCTCTTAATACTCTCTTTCTGTCTGGAGGAGATATAATTGAAGTATTGTACACGTACCTGGCTACTTTCAACATCCTTTGCTGCACTGATATTTTTCCCTCCGTTTTTCTTTTTTTTTTTTTTTGCTGGAAGTTCCGTCAATACCCGCCAACCATTAAGAGACATCATGCAGCCAGGCCTCTCGGCTTGTGTCCACACCGTCCTGAACGCGCTCGATCTCGTCAGATCGCGTAAGCTGAACGGGGCAGGTCCTGGTCAGTACTTGGATGGGTGACCTCCTGGAAATACCAGGTGCTGCAAGCTTTATACGTCTCTTGGGTAACTTCATCGTAGCTCGTAATACTCTCTTTCAGTCTGGAGGAGATATAATTGAAGAATTGTACACGTACCCGGCTACTTTCAACACCCTTTGCTGCACTGGTATTTTTCCCTCCATTTTTCTTTTTTTTGCTGGAAGTTCCGTCAATACCCGCCAGCCTTTAAGAGACATCATGCAAACAGGCTTTTTGGCTTGCGGCCACACCGTCCTGAACGCGCCCGATCTTGTCAGATCTAGGAAGCAAAACGTGGCAGGACCTGGTCAGTACTTGGATTGGTGACCTCCTGGAAAAACTAGGTACTGCAAGCTTTTTACGTCTCCTGGGTAACTTCATCGTAGCTCTTAATACTCTCATTCTGTCAGGAGAAGATACAATTGAAGAAATGTACACGTACCCGGCAACTGTCAACACCCTTTGCTGCACTGTTATTTTTCCCTCCATTTTTTTATTTTTTTATTTATTTTTTTTTGCTGGAAATTCCGTCAATACCCGCCAGCCTTTAAGAGACATCATGCAGCCAGGCATCTCGGCTTGCGGCCACACCGTCCTGAACGTGCCCGATCTCGTCAGACCTTGGAAACTAAACGGGCCAGGGCCTGGTTAGTACTTGGATGGGTGACCTCCAGGAAATACCAGGTGATGCAAGCTTTTTACGTCTCCTGGGTAACTTCATCGTAGCTCTTAATACTCTTTATCTGTCTGGAGGAGATATAATTGAAGTATTGTACACTTTGTCTTAGGGACAGTCTGGCTAGCAGTGACTGAGTGGTTGACAGACGACAAGCAACGGAATGTACGTGCTCTGTGATGTCATAGCAGTCAGCTGAGAGAGGCTCGTGATGTCATCGCTGAGCTGTCTGTCTGTCTGTCTGTCTGTCTGTCTGTCTCTCTCTCTCTCTTTCTCTCTCTCTCTCTCTCTCTTCCTCTCAATTCAATTCATTTGTATTGTCAAAGCAATTGGACATACATACATACATATATATATATATATACATACATACATACATACATCCATACATGCTAGAAAGTCATTACAATGTTATCTTAAAGGCTAACTAAGCAGAACATATATCATTATAGAACAGAGTTCATAGGTCAACACATGGTTTTAGGGAACAGGCACGTAGGTCATACCGTTTGACAATGTCTCCAAGGTTCTCATCGTAAGTAACAAACAGAAATCAAACTATCTTCTGGGCTGACCTTCTAGCTTGACCGTATCTTTCTTAAGTATACAAGAGAGAAAAACAGGTGTAAGAAAATAATTTCTAATTTTCCTTCTACACATATATACATACATACATACATATGTAGCGTTATGTTGGGTGTATTTGGATAAGAGCATTTGGGCTCTGAGCTGAAGCACTGATCTAAAGAAGACCTCTCCCCCCCCAAAGTTATCAGATTTCCTTAGCTCATCAGCTTGGAACTGGTTTGCATCAAAGTGACAGTTTTGGGGAGGATGGCACCGAGAAGAGGCCAAATAGTTTGGAATTCTGCTATGAGATGTCTGGAGAAAGGGGCCTGTAGGTGATAAAAACTCTTTGAAGTGGATGAGAGCCGAAATCCCGACATAGAGCTACGAACCCAGGCCAACCGGCATTTCCAAAAGATGGCATGGATTGACATCAGTCATAAATAAAGCCTCCCTCCAATAGGACACTGGGGGCTGAAACCGAAATCCAATCTCAAGAACTCAGGGACCAATCACCTACTGATCTGACAGACTATAAGGAACAGCGGACAGTCTTTCTCTCTCTCTCTCTCTCACCTGAACCAGAAACTCGCTGCCACAGCTCAACCTGTAGCTCTGTTGCCAGAACCGGAATCAGAAACCAACCAAGTCTTTGCCGGCAACAGAAGAGTTAAACTGGGAGAAGGAGATTGAGCCGTACGAAGAATTCTTTTAAAGGACTTTATTAAATAAATAACTTTACAGACCCACCTGATCAGTGGAGTTTTACAGCTGGACAATTGACTAAGTCGACTGAATACGAAAGTGTCAGTCACTTAAATAGCTATTTGAGTCTTAAGAAACTTGACCCTTGGAACAAACAGGGCCCTGCTTTCCTCAAAGACTTCGTCTTCAAGTAACTACGGTGGAACCATGCTTACAAAGAAGATTTTGTGCACAACCTTGGAGCCTTCAAACCAATGGAAAATCTGTTTGGAAAAGACTCTACATTCGCGAAACCCCAACTTCCAGGTGCATCGACTGAGTGGAAGTTCTTGGACAAAGCCGAACCGGACTGCCTTTGTTCCAAACCACACGGACCTCGTGCCGTGTGCTGTTATCTGAGCCCGAAGCCAGAGAGGCCTCTCTGCGACGAAGTTCACATAAGTTTAACAGTTTGGAGTTTGTGATTCATGACATTTGAGAAATCAATTAGAAATGTTAATCTGTGATTCATAACTCTAGAATGTGTAATATCATTTAGTTTTCTTAAATATAAATGTGAGTTGCATTAAACTGTTTTGTTGATAATTTTAGAAATAAAATCTGTCAACGCCGAGAAATATCTTTCTCGGCGTTTGGTCCTTCTGGTGTATCGCGCCCCTAAAATAAAAACCTTTGTGTTAAAAATCAGGTTAAGATCAGTAAAAAGACGAGTTAAAAGACTAAAAATGGGTGACAACCGAGAGCAAGTGCTGAAACAGTGAAACACGGTCTCTCTCTGAGCACAGAATGGGCAGGCGTCGGACACAGCAGGGTTAAGAACAGTAATAAAAGAATTGACAGCAATAATGGTGTGTAACACCCTCCACTGCAGATTGCCAGCTCTCTTATTGAGGGGGGCTTGTACAGGCTTCTCCAGGCGGGCGCAGTGTCTTCCCCCAGCCCCAGCCTGTAAAGTAATTTTAGGAATCACAAAGAAACAGTTGAAAGTGCTAAATAAGTATTTTGATGCACCATATTAATTTAGGAAATTTACATGTTGTTTTTCATCAGCTTCTGTATCTGATGGCTCCACATCACTGGCTGGATTGACAGCAACGACACTCTAAAAAAAGAAGTGTTAAGTTTGAGCATTCAGGACTTGTTTTGAAGATCCTGAATATCACTGGTCCACAATTTATCTGTGAAACTATGGGTTAATCTCCATATACAAAATACTTTTCACACACACTTTAAATTTACAACTAAATTTACATGTTGATGTCTTTCGTCAGCTTCTGTATTTGATGGCTCAATATAACTGGTTGCATTAACAGCAACGGCACACTACAAGAAAATAACATTATATTTAAACATTCAGGACTGGTTTAGCATCACCTCGAATATCCCTAGCCCTTGAGGTCGATTGTTATTGTGGTCTTCAAGACCAGTGCTTCTCAACCTTAGTCCTGGAGGAGGCCCACTGTCTGCTGATTTTCATTACAACAACATTGTAGGTTATATCAGTGACTGTGGTCCTAAAGTACCCCTATGCCTGCTGTTTTTTTTCCAGTTGAGCTCTTAATTACCTAATTGGCTTAACTGAAGCCATTTAACCCTTTTCCCAGGTCTTTGGTTGTTGATGAGTTACAAAGAGCTGGATTGTGGCCCGCCATGACTGGAAGTGAAGAACACTCACTCTAGGCCTTTAACTTAATGTTCATATGTAGGGGCCTATCCATCTGATTTGTTTTTGCACATTTATTAACAGAAAAATTGATGGTACGTGAAATCATCTGAGCTGAAAAATATAATGTTCCACCAATAATAAAATAAATGTATTAATTAAAATTATAGAGATAATAGAATGTTCACAGATTATTAGTTCAGAAAACAAAATATTTTTTTATATCTTAAATAGAATTAACACTCAAATCAGTTGTAGGGTAAACAAGGTCTATTTTTTGGATTGATTTTATAATTATACATGTATGGCTGCATGAAGCTTACCTGAGAATCTGATATTTTAGTAACTTTGTTGCTTCTTGTTGGGTAGTCCACGTTTGCCGCCGTTCTTTTTCTGTAAATGTAAATCAAAAGGCAATAATTACATACTGTAATTAAAATACAAAAAGTATAAACATTGTATTATTATTTTTGTATCCTGTTTCTCCATCTCGATGCTGTTCTTTTTGGAATTGCATATCTAGGTTTACTTAAATACTGTTTATAAGATTGTAAACTCATCATCCAAATTTCTTCATTTGCCAAACTTTATGTAGTGCGCTTGCAGTTTCAGAAGAAGAAAAAAAACTGTAACAGATGGGATATGTAGTACTTTATACTCGAGTGGTCTATGCGATTACACCCTGTTGGTGTTATTAAGAGCGCCAAGTACCAGAATGCAGAGCGGGACTGTTTTTTGTGCCGTGACTTGTCGGGGGAAAAACGCGCAGAAAAAACGGACGAGAAGGTGAAGGTAGTATGGCGGTGATGCACGCGTTGGTGAAGTGGGAAAGCGGGGTCGACAAAGACTCTTACAGCGTGATTCCCACTGCTTGCTTTCGCAATTTTGATTTATTCAGCATTGCTGATGATGACGAAGAGACGACTCGAAACTTCAGAGCAGAGTGGAGAGACACGAACAAACCTCCAAAAGGTGGATGGCCTGTCCATGAAGCGCAGATCATTATGACTGGTAACAATGTTTATTTAAAAAAAAAAAACATTAAAGTCTTTACATGCTATTTGATATATACAATCACAGTATATTTGAAATGAATGTTTAAGTTATTAATGTGTTGTACGTCTAACAAACTCTTATAACATGGTAGGTGGTGGTGAGGGCGCTAAAAACTCGTCATACTTGACTGGCATTTGTAAGAACGATTTATTGTGTGTTGTGCTTTACAATAAAATCCCCCAAATCACAAAATAAATTAAACCAGATATAATTTAACTTCAGTTTTGATTCAGTGTTGGCTGTTCATCTTAATTTGTATGGTCAAAGCACAGTATTTTTATGACAAATAAATATAATCCCCAAATATCTGTGGACATAATGCAGGGTTTTATTTATTTTATTTTTATTTTAGGAAAAGAAGGCGAACTAAGAAGAAAACTTAATGACCTAACAAAAATGCCCTGTCCTAAAATGAAGAGAGTACCTAAACCAAACAAAAAACTTCAAATTTCAGATGATAGTGACCTTGATGAACCACAGTTACCGGTGAGATAATTACTGCAAATATTAAATAAATGTATTGCAGGATTGTTTTTTTTTAATCATATTCATATATATATATATATATATATATTTTCATTTTAAACTCTTTTCCTCTCTGAATACAGCACAAAATAAGAAAGAAAACCGATGGAGCTTCAAGAATTAGATCCCGTCATATTCTACAGACATTTAAAGAGTCCAGTGAAGTTGAGCTACAGCAAAACGTTAAGCAGCTCGAAAAGGAAAACACAAGACTTAAAAATGAAAACCAATGTCTTCGAAACCGTATGGTTGATAGTAAGTTTTTTTATTTATAGCAAATAATTCCTTACCTTGATAAATGTTATTCTTCAGTAATTTAGATTCCAGAGTAATGTATTATAGTTGATCATACTGAAGTAATCTAGAACCACAATACAGACTCTTAATGTGCACTGTCTAATAGTTTAATAATACTGATTATTAAATAAAGTTTTTCAACATAACTTCATAATCCTACATTAATGACTATATGCATTACATTAGACCTGGAAATTCTTGTATTTTATCTTTTTAATTTTTTTTGTAGCTAATGTTAATGACCCACAAAAAGGTCAGTTTGCCAATAACATAGAGCAAGTCTCTCAAGTATAATTGCAGGCATTGATGGTTTTGTTTTCACTTTGCATTAAATATATTACTAGAAATGATTATCATTTAATACTAAGGTTTTTTTCTCCAGAGATTCCAGACCTTTTGGACAATCTGAAAAAAATTGTAACAAAAGCCACATTTATCAGCAATGAAGACAAAAGTGTGTCACCATCAAGTGGTTCTGACAGCCCCACAGCAAATTGTTCTGAATCTGACAAAGAATCACCAAAACAGGTATAACACTCTTGGTCTACAATATTACAAAGACAAGGTAAAAATATATATATTGAAAACAAATATTGGTTGTAAACAATCTAATGATGCTACATTATCAGTTATATTCATAGTTATAGTTGATAATAAGAATGTAATTGAATTATGGGTGTCACAGATTCACTGACTTTATTATGTCTGTAAATTAATAAACTTAGAATTGAGACATACTGTGGTCTTTAATAACACATTTCTGTAACAAAATCACAGCCTTTCTGATAATGTATTCCACTTAACATAATATAAGAATAGTTTGGGGATAAACTTGTTTTTTATTTACCATTGTCTTTTAGGTGGAAAAGTTCCCAGGCACTGGAGTTTACATTGACAAACTGTCCTGGATCCTTGCAGAGAGGTGCAGCACGAATACGTCATATGCAAGAACCCTGACGGTTGCTGTCTTTGACTTTCCAACATTACTAAAGAGCAATCTTCGTGGTGGTGGCAGCAAGAGAGATCCAACTTCGGAGACATTAAGATCCTCATTGATGTTATTGAGGATCATATACAGCTGCCTTCGGAAGGACACGACGTGTTTCAGTTGCGGGGCTTTGCAGCCCAGCGGGACCCTCTTAATGCCGGACATCAGCTGCCCGAGCCGGTGCGGATGAACGGAGGGACGTTAGACAGCGTTACCTTCCGGGCAGGAGCAGCGAGCGGCAACACCGGGGTGAAAGTGTCGTCTAACACTGTGCCATTAGCCACTAGCTGATTGAGCAGATCAGTGGTTTTTAAGAAGATAACAATGGCAGCAGACTTGATATTTTCACACCCTGCTACCTCCCCAACCGCTAACACACACTGCTCTAGGGGGCAGAACTGCACCGGAGCGATCTTGACTCCATGGCGTCGGGTCAGTTTTTCAAAAGACGCATTCAGGGGGTCCGACCCCCCGACCCGGGAAGAACTACCGGTACTCCCCCCTCCCCTCCCCTGTTCCCCCACAATAAGAAAAGCACTGAAAACAGAAGACAAAATAAACAAACTGAAAAAAGTAAAGCAACAAAAAAACGCAGCCAAAGGACAGAGCTCTCAGCAGCACTCCCGCTCACTGCAGACCCCTCCCACACACTCCCAGCTGAGAGAGAGAGAGAGAGAGAGAGAGAGAGAGAGAGAGAGAGAGAGAGAGTTAGTGTCTGTCTGTCTCTCTCTCTCTGTAGATGCATCATAGGGAACATATGTAACAATCTCTCTTTTTGTTTACCAAAAATGAGAGTGAACGTATTTCAAGTGGGTGTTGCCTTGGTTGGAAACGTTTTAAGATTATTTATGAAGTGTAAAGTGGATTTGTCTCAGTTCTCCGTAGTTTTCAATGTATGTGCCATTCAGTAGCGTTCATGTTACAGATGTGCCCTATGCAGTGGTAGGGTCAATAAAATGTCAGTAAAACTTTATTTTAGCAATTATGGAGGGGAAGAACTGCAAATAGCGGGTCCCCACTAATTATCTAACTTACCAACAACGTTTAAAATTAGGTCTTGCGAAGCTGCCAAATAATGCTGTATAATCGTATGTGTCTTCATACACCGGCTGCTATAGTCTGATAGCTTTGATTATATATATATATATATATATATTTTCTCGTGAACCACAAATGCTATTTGCTTGATTTTTACAGAGTATGTTATAAATACCATTCTTATGAAGCCTGACAAATTGTATGCTGTAATTATGAATATTTTCAAATCATTTGTTTGTTTTTCCTAACATGTTACAAATGTTCCCTATGTGAAAGATGCATTATATCTTAATAACGTCTAAACAATTAAAGATATACAGATTATTATTTTCGGTAAAGTTATAACACATTGCTATTAACTATGTGTGTCAGTAAAAGTTTAAAAAATCCTAACAATTTTTTATTGATCCTGCAAAATAAGTGTTTAGGGAACATTTGTAACATAGTTAGGGTTAGCCACTGGGTAAGGGTTACATCTTCAGCAGTAAGTTTATTCATGTTAATTATTCTCATCAATGTTAAAGAACAATAAGTTCTATCATGTGTGTCGATAAAATGCTGATATTCCATAACGTTTGCTTGTGTATTCTGCAAAACACATATTTAGGGAACATTTGTAACATTAGGGTTACGATTTGCCATAGACGCGGAATGAGTTTGATTGTGATGTTAAATGGGGTTTAAAGACGCAGTCGCCTCGGTGCTGATTACTATTGCTGTGTTTCTCCACTTCTACTCCATGCTTGGGAACGCCCACATCCAGTGACGTCAAAACCGGTGGAAAAGCGGGCCGGTTCAAAAAAGATCAGCTGGATCCCAGGCCGAGCAGCAGCTCCGGCTCCAGCACCGGCACCATGTCGCTGGAAAAGCGCTAAGTGAGCTCACAGTGAGCTCAGTGTAATGTCTGCTCTGGTGAGCTCACAGTGTGACCTAGTCGTGAGTTCACGTCTTCACTGGGTAGTCCTTGACAACTTAATTGACTCAATTCTTGGGCTTAATTGGTCAAAATGACCATTGGTTGAAGGTACTCAGGGACTGATGTGTAGAGAGACTTATTAAACCTGCAGGATTGTGGTTTTCCCAGAACAGAATTAACCAGTGTAGCGTTATGTTGGGTGTATTCTGATAAGAGCATTTTAGCTCTGAGCTGAAGCACTGATCTAAAGAAGACCTCTCCCCCCCAAATTTATCAGATTTCCTTAACTCATCAGCATGTGAACTGGTTTACATCAAAGTGACAGTCTTGGGAGGATGGCACCAAGAATGGGCCAAATAGCTTGGAATCCCTGCTGTGAGATGTCTGGGGAAGGGGGCCTGTAGGAAATAAAAACTCTTTGAAATGGACGAGAGCCGAAATCCCGACACAGAGCTACGAACCCGTGCCAACCGGCATTTCCAAAAGATGGCATGGATTGACATCAGTCATAAATCAAGCCCCCCTCCAATAGGACACTGGGGGCTGAAGCCGAAATCCAATCTCACAAACTAAAGAACCAATCACCTATTGATCTGACAGGCGTATAAAGGGTAACGCACGGCATCTCTCTCTCTCTCTCACCTAAACCAGTAACTCGCTGCCACAGCTCAACTTGTATCTCTGTTGCCAGAACCGGAACCAGAAACCAACTAAGTCTTTACCAGCAACAGAAGGGTTAAACTGGGAGAAGGAGATTGAGCCGTACGAAGAATTCTTTTAAAGGACTTTATTAAATAAAGAACTTTACAGACTGCGCTGCCCGCCTGTGCCCAGCCATCCAGCTGGACAATTGACTAAGTCGACTGAATACGAAAGTCATTTAAATAGCTATTTGAGTCTTAAGAAACTTGACCCTTGGAACGAACAGGGCCCTGCTTTCCTCAAAGACTTTGTCTTCAAGTAACTACGGTGGAACCCTGCTTACAAAGAAGATTTTGTGCACAACCTTGGAGCCTTCAAACCAGTGGAAAATCTGTTTGGAAAAGACTCTACATTCGCGAAACCCCAACTTCCAGGTGCATCGACTGAGTGGAAGTTCTTGGACAAAGCCGAACCGGACTGCCTTTGTTCCAAACCACACGGACCTCGTGCCGTGTGCTGTTATCTGAGCCCGAAGCCAGAGAGGCCTCTCTGCGACGAAGTTCACATAAGTTTAACAGTTTGGAGTTTGTGATTCATGACATTTGAGAAATCAATTAGAAATGTTAATCTGTGATTCATAACTCTAGAATGTGTAATATCATTTAGTTTTCTTAAATATAAATGTGTGTTGCATTCAACTGTTTTGTTGATAATTTTAGAAATAAAATCTGTCAACGCCGAGAAATATCTTCTCATTCCTGTTTAACTGTTTAGTCTGAAATTGACACAAGTTAATAGACACCAGATTATAGGTGGCCCTGCCTATCCTTAATCATTGAATAATAATCAGTTAAGGGAAATTGTGGTAACAAGTAATGATAGGATCTTTCTCTCCACCTAAACGTTAATGAGACTGATATATATATATATATAACGAGAAGTTACCTGACATAAATACTAACCTGCATAGTTATTGAATGTCTGACTAACAATACTAATGAGAGACTCACCTTCGTCTTACTAACTGGTATTGTAGTCAATGTGTTTATAACCTTTTTTGTTTAATGATTTGTGTGTTATCATATGCGATCCCATGGTCTTTGATTTGGTCACGGAAGTGATTTGTCTTTGATTTGTTGATCTAGAGTTGAATTTTAATTAGTTTTTCCCTTTTGTATAATTAGTGTAGTGCTACATTTAGTCTTTGTTTTTGAATAAATTTGACAATTTATATCTTTGGAATTGGTGTCTGCATCCAATTATTACAGAAAATGAGTTCTACAAGATTCCAGGATTCGTGATAAGGTGATACTATAAATTCACTTCTTTAATTGAATTTTATAAGTGTACCTTACGCTACACCTTTGACCACCACGTCTTCCTCCTCCCACTGCTTGACCTCTATTGTGACCTGGATCACCTGCCGGCTCCATGTTATCGCTGTGTTGTTGAGGTGGATAGCACGCATTTCACTCGATACTCGTACCACAATGTGAAATCAATCATCAATAACCAGTTGGCAGTATTGGAAAAGCAATTACAAGGGCCTGCATACATACAGTAATGTCAAATCTGATGTGGAAGAACAATTCCTTTATCCCTCTGTTCTCCACCAGGGTTGTGCTGATCGCCTCGATTGGCAAGTTTGCAGTGTGAGGAGTGGATCCATGTCGTCGTTCCTAGGCACTTCACAGCTGTGTGGGTGGTCAGGAGCACCTGGTAGGGCCCTGTCCACCTGGGCTGTTGGGAGGACTTTCTCTTGTGTGCTTTGATATACACAGTCATCTTGCTGGAAGGGGTGGTAAACCTGCTGGGATGGTTCAGTCTGGGCGGCTTTCATCTGTGAATGGACAGCTTCGAAAGCACGTGTTAGTCCCATACAAAAAGACAACATAGCATCATCCATCGAGTGGATGTCCATTTCCCTTACAGACAATGGAGGAGTGATGGAGAGTCTCATAAGTCATCCCATAATAATCTCACACGGAGAAAGACCTGTTTTTCTCAATTTGCTGACGATTTCATTGTCATTAGGACTATAGGAAGGGGATCTGGACGTTTGAGTCCTGTTTGTTTGCATATATTAGACCAATGCATTAGCAAATGTTTGAGCTCTCTTATGGAAGGTGCAGTGGCCAGTTGCAATTTCCTGGAGCTTTTACAGTGCATCTCAAATTAAATTTCATCCAGCCCCAGGTCATAAAAGTCAAACCCTAGTTACGACATAGATAACACATACATTTTGTTGCTTCAAAGAGAATACAAAAGTCAGCAAAACATTCTTTTTTACAAATTCAGTTTGTAAACTGTATTGTACATATATTTGTTGCGTTTTGATTTATAAACATTATACATTGTACAAATCTTAAGTGAAGGGCAATGGACTGATTCTGACTTCATGGCTGTCATTCTATTCATTTGAATAATGTGACATCTCCACTAATAGTACATTATAAATTAAACTATCAATAGAAGAATATGTGCTACTGCGGACGTCATCTGAGCAGTTTCACAATATATTGTAGATTCCTATAATCTGGAAAACCTTTAATTATAGTATTTTAACTTATTTCTCCACTGAGTCAAGCATCACTTCAGCGTAGTGGACCTCAGCATTGGTCTGTTCAAGTTGCTGTGAGGCTGTCTTTAAAGCCGCGCCCTTGGCCTACTGTGTCTCAACAAGAACACCAGCATCTTCTCCATATGGGTCAGACATCGGTTCCTTCAGGACACGATTCATAATATGCATATCTGCCATGTGGAATAAATCAGTCTGAAGACACAATGTGTGGTTCACACAACATCAGAGATCGTCCTTATAAAAGGCATCTCTATCACATTAGTTGACATTCGCACAATCTATAAGGTTTCTAGTAAAGGGACAATTCAAAATAATAATAATCTTGATTCCAATTTATCTCATTTATCAAATTATTTCAGTACAGCACTCAGCTGTCGTCAGCAGCATCATATCTCCTGTGTTTATTGAATCAGCTTTACTTCCTAGTGTAGATACTCTTTTTGTGTGGAGTTGTCAAAGTTTCAAAACAATGTGCTTATCTTTGTCCTTTTATCTAACTTAAATACCTGAGACCATTACAATAACTATTACAGCAGCTCCTTCAACACCATAGTTAATAGTAGTTGGGTAAATGATGGCAGTTATTAATCTTTGTTTCTCAATTCATTTTTTACCAATAAACCATAATTTGAAATTATTTCCATACTCCTATTATTCCTATTTTCATTATTATTAGTTTTATGCGGTTGTCATCTAGTATGTGACGTATTCGTCTGTATCAACATCAATATTATTATCATTATTAATACAAGCAGTGTAAATTACCATTCATTACACTCTTGCTCTGTTTGTAATAAGTTATGAACCCTTACACGTACTTACAGTCTCTGCCTTGTCTCTGACTTCTCTCTCTCTCTCTCTCTCTCTCTCTCTCTCTCTCTCTCTCTCTCTCATCTCAGGCTGCTTGTCTGCTCAGGCGAACAGGGGGAGCAGAGGAGCACATACGGCCCTTGCCCCCTGCCCCCCTCTTCCTAATTGATAGGGTATTTCTGTTTGTGAAAGGACTATTTCCAAACAGTTTTATAACTTGCCATGACTATGTTTCATTAAATTAGTTATGTTACACCTTTAGTTATACCTGTAGTAACTTCATTATTTTCCCTCATATTCCAGTCAATCACCATCAGAGTCTCTCGTGGCAGTACATTTGTCTCACACAGAACAAACTCTCCTTTCTCAACCGCTTTCAATTTTGGATAACATCGCACTGCATCCCAACAGCTGTTCTTTCTCCTATTCCTAATTTCTTACAGGAAAATGCAAGTTATATTTGATCGATTTGTATTATTACTATTTATATACATTTCACTACATTATTGTAGTTAATGAATGTATTTAATCTTTGGAAAATAAGCCTTTTCATTGATCTCAATAATGATGTCCAGGTACTTCAGGAAAGCACATTTTCAAAAAATGTGTCCAGTCAATGATTTCCCCAACTAAGAACCTGCGTGGGCACTAAGACTGTCCTCCTGCGCGGCTCATGTCTTTATTGTGTCACTTCCTCCTATTGAAGTCCAATCTACACCAGTACAGGTTCAGAAGAGCTGTTCCCGAATCCAGATTGAACTGATCAATAGTTAATTTCTTACCTACACATTGTATTTAGGGATCTATTTCTAGGGATTTAAAAACTCTTCATTGTGGAACTCATAGCTTCCAAATGAGCACATCGTTAATTTCCTGGAGTATCTGGTTATCTATTTATCAATATGTAAGAAACCTTCACCGAATGTTTGTGGTTGCCTCGGATTCCTATTTCTAAATTTGGCTCTAATTCCATTTCTAACATGTTACTTTTAACTTCTGTATTCGTAAGACCTATTTAAATAACTTAATTTTGTATTATTATTTCTGTTTGCAATAGCATTCTGTGTACAGTTAAATGCTGACTTTCTTGTAGGTCTGTTATTACAACATATTTAACTGGCGTTTTTTAGCTATCATTCTGTAACTATTTGTGACTTATGACTCTCTTAGTCATATTCTGGACTATACAGTACATGAAAAAGTCAAAATATGGACATTTACCTTGCGCAAACTGAAAACGTACAAACATACAAAGAGACACATATTAATTTATATCCATAGTAAATTCAGATACCATGGTTTTGGTTGGCATGTTATATTGACCTGCAGTGTCTCAAACTACCCTTATTTATTACTTATCTAGTAATTTTCCTTCAGTATCTTGAGGACTGTCATTTATACTGAAAAACATATATATATATTTTTTTAATTTTGCAAAACCGTTTTTAGGTGCTCAAGTCTATCTGAATCAAAAGTCCCATCTTCTGGAAACCTTAATTTTCTGTCACCTATTGTCCAGTCAAACGCACCGCTTCACTCCATAGTTATCATACATGTACCTTACATGTGTACCTTTAAGTGGCGGGTCGCCCGTCTTACTAGAGCTGTTCCCACACAGTAACACGTTTTCCCATTTTCTATGTATCGTTTTGTACACAACAACCAAGGCGTGCAAGCCCGCAAAATAACAATAAACGACAGGGGAGAAAACATAGCAAAAAACAAGAAAACACAAATAATACTAAATCCTATATAGGAATAACAACAAACATGCTTTTCAATGTTTGCATTTATAGAACTTGTATATAACTTAATGACTTTTCTTCATTTACCATAAACACTATAAACTTCTATAAACTATAAACATGTTATTTTATATTATCACCGGCGTATCAGATATTGAACAATTAATTAGCGCTCCTTTTTTTTTTTTTTTCTAATAGTAGGTCAAACCTACGCTGCAGTTTACAAACACACTTAAGCCTGCGGGAACCCAGACAGGAAAACACAGTCCTGTTCCTTCACAAACAAGAAGACACAGTCAAGTCTATGGTAACCCTAAGAAACCATGCTCCTCGGTTATTGATGTCAATGGATCTCATTATCCTGAAACTTTCATGATCGAAACATGGAATACTGTTTGTCAGTTTCCATAAAACTATGCATTAAGAGTAATGCAACAGTCACTTATCATTTTGAGCAGCTGTATCAATTGATAGTTAGATCTTTGTAATGAAATGAATAGACAGTGATCTCAGATGTAATGTGTGAATTGCATTTTGAAATGGTAATACTTTGATGTTAAGTTGTGTCATTTTAGTTCAATGAACAAATGATCTGAGGTTGATGTGTATTGTATCCAAGCAATTGTAAAAAAGTGTTAGAGTTTTGAAAAATGTGCATTTTGATCATCGGGTGTGAGTTTAGTGTCTAGAGTTTTGAAAAATGACATCAAGGTTCTGAAATGAGTGCCAAAGTGATTGTAAAAAAGTGTAATATCAGGGGACAGTGGCTATTAGTGATCTGGCCTTCCGTGGCCTCTGTATTAATGTAACAGGTCACATTGTATGTGTACACTGATACTTGATAGTATAATATAGTACAAGTAAAAAACATACATAGGTATCATAGAAGTATTTTGCAGAAATGATTATGGATAGTTATCAAAATGGAGAGGAAATGCTAAATCCAGTCTCCCCAGGCTGAGCTTCTATTGCTGCACCTGCTAAGTGGCTGCTGGCCCCACTATATGGATAGAGCCACACCAAGTACAAGAGTCTCCCTATTGCTATTTATATCTCCCTATCCAGTCTTCTATAGGTGTCAGGGTGGGGTGCCTTTTCCCCTGCATGCTTTGAAACCTATAGCACCTGGGACGCACACTTGGGATCCGGTTCCTCTGCCCCTCACATACACATGAGGAATCCCAGGTGCTCAATACGTCATACTGTCTCTTTCATCTCATGTGTAAACTATGGACAAATACATGACTAAACGTGTTTAGTTGCTTTTCCCAGAATGCTTTGCGCCACGATATGCAAATAACGGGGACTATGATTGGCTCCCTGACATTACCCACACTGCGACTGATGCTACCCATTTCACTACCCAACAAAGACCCATAATATGCATGTGTCTGTCTGTCTGTCTGTCAAAGTATGTGTGTCTGTGTCTGTTTGTGTGTGTTTGTGTGTCTGTCTCTGTGTGAAAATGTGCCTGTCTCTGTGTGAAAGTGAGTGTGTCTGTGTCTGTGTCTGTCTGTCTGTGAAAGTGAGTGTGTGAAAGTGTGTGTGAGTGTCTGTCTGTCTGTCTGTCTTTGAAAGTGTGTGTGAGTGTCTGTCTGTCATGTAACTTGCACATCTGTTAGGGCACCATATGCAGAGATGTACACATATTGTTCCTTTTCCATATACACTCACCTAAAGGATTATTAGGAACACCATACTAATACTGTGTTTGACCCCCTTTCGCCTTCAGAACTGCCTTAATTCTACGTGGCATTGATTCAACAAGGTGCTGAAAGCATTCTTTAGAAATGTTGGCCCATATTGATAGGATAGCATCTTGCAGTTGATGGAGATTTGTGGGATGCACATCCAGGGCACGAAGCTCCCGTTCCACCTGTAGCGTAAGGTACACTTATAAATTTCAATTAAAGAAGTGAATTTATAGTATCACCTTATCACGAATCCTGGAATCTTGTAGAACTCAATTTCTGTAATAATTGGACGCAGACACCAATTCCAAAGATATAAATTGTCAAATTTATTCAAAACAAAGACTAAATGTAGCACTACACTAATTATACAAAAGGGAAAAACTAATTAAAATTCAACTCTATATCAACAAATCAAAGACAAATCACTTCCGTGACCAAATCAAAGACCATGGGATCGCATATGATAACACAAATCGTTAAACAAAAGAGGTTATAAACACATTGACTACAATACCAGTTAGTAAGATGAAGGTGAGTCTCTTGTTAGTATTATTAGTCAGACATTAAATAACTACGCAGGTTAGTATTTATGTCAGGTAACTTCTCGTTATATATATATCAGTCTCATTAACGTTTAGGTGGAGAGAAAGATCCTATCATTACTTGTTACCACAATTTCCCTTAACTGATTATTATTCAATGATTAAGGATAGGCAGGGCCACCTATAATCTGGTGTCTATTAACTTGTGTCAATTTCAGACTAAACAGTTAAACAGGAATGAGAAGATATTTCTCGGCGTTGACAGATTTTATTTCTAAAATTATCAACAAAACAGTTGAATGCAACACACATTTATATTTAAGAAAACTAAATGATATTACACATTCTAGAGTTATGAATCACAGATTAACATTTCTAATTGATTTCTCAAATGTCATGAATCATGAACTCCAAACTGTTAAACTTATCTGAACTTCGTCGCAGAGAGGCCTCTCTGCCTTCGGGCTCAGATAACAGCACACGGCACGAGGTCCGTGTGGTTTGGAACAAAGGAAGTCCGGTTCGGCTTTGTCCAAGAACTTCCACTCAGTCGATGCACCTGGAAGTTGGGGTTTCGCGAAAGTAGAGTCGTTTCCAAACAGATTTTCCACTGGTTTGAAGGCTCCAAGGTTGTGCACAAAATCTTCTTTGTAAGCAGGGTTCCACCGTAGTTACTTGAAGACAAAGTCTTTGAGGAAAGCAGGGCCCTGTTTGTTCCAAGGGTCAAGTTTCTTAAAACTCAAATAGCTATTTAAATGACTGACACTTTCGTATTCAGTCGACTTAGTCATTTGTCCAGCTGTAAAACTCCACTGATCAGGTGGGCACAGGCGGGCAGCGCAGTCTGTAAAGTTCTTTATTTAATAAAGTCCTTTAAAAGAATTCTTTGTACGGCTCAATCTCCTTCTCCCAGTTTAACTCTTCTGTTGCCGGCAAAGACTTGGTTGGTTTCTGGTTCCGGTTCGGGCAACAGAGCTACAGGTTGAGCTGTGGCAGCGAGTTACTGGTTCAGGTGAGAGAGAGAGAGAAAGAAAGGCCGTGTTTGTCCTTTATAGTCTGTCAGATCAATAGGTGATTGGTTCCTGAGTTCTTGAGATTGGATTTCGGTTTCAGCCCCCAGTGTCCTATTGGAGGGGGGCTTGATTTATGACTGATGTCAATCCATGCCATCTTTTGGAAATGCCGGTTGGCCTGGGTTCGTAGCTCTATGTCGGGATTTCGGCTCTCATCCACTTCAAAGAGTTTTTATCACCTACAGGCCCCTTTCTCCAGACATCTCATAGCAGAATAACAAACTATTTGGCCTCTTCTCGGTGCCATCCTCCCCAAAACTGTCACTTTGATGCAAACCAGTTCCAAGCTGATGAGCTAAGGAAATCTGATAACTTTGGGGGGGAGAGGTCTTCTTTAGATCCGTGCTTCAGCTCAGAGCCCAAATACTCTTATCCAAATACACCCAACATAACGCTACATACCCCCTTTCTTGAATGGGACTGAGGTCGACTGGGACGTTATCCCCTTCAAGACAAAATAAGACGTTAAGCATTTATCTCAAAGTTATGTAACAGAATTCAACAGTGGACTTCACCATTCATGACCCCGAGAAATCAAAGAAAACAAACTAATAGTTCATTATTTAAGCAGAATGTATTCCAATCAAATTGACAATCCTATACTAGCACATATACAGGTTACATATTATAACACAAGTACATTAAAACAAAAAAACAATTGGTATTACTCAGTATTGAGTATGGTTACTGACGGTAACCAATAGGTGGAAGTTGATTAACAGAGGGAGGTGACTGGGAATTCAGGTGTTATTCAGGCACCTGACCTTCACTATGTCTATAATAGTTGGTAGGGACCTGGGTTCGAATGGTTGGCTTACATGGTAAGCCGGTGCCCCCTTTAGGGACATGCACAAAAAATGGTCTCATTGGGAAGTTGTACCTTGGTGGCTGTATCATATCTGTCATTCAATTCCACCGGCTTTGGTGATTCAACTTGAGCCCACAACCTGTTCAATAGATCCTGACCAATGATCAACTTCTCTGTTTCAAATTTGGAAATATAAACTGGATGAACCAACTTAATCTTCCCAAAGGTGAACTCTAACAATGCCTTTTGAGTGAGCTGTGCCTTAGTCTCTGTGTAACTTGTAATGTTCACACTACAAGCTTCCACTTTCAGTCGTTGGTCTGAGGTTTCCATAATTTGTTTCAGGTTGCCCATTGTGGTGGCAGACATTAAACAAATTTCAGCCCCAGTGTCCAACAAGGCTCCTCACTCCCACACATTCTCAATGGTCACTTCTATGTAAACTTGCTTGGCTCTGCCTCTCTGTGTCAGATCACCCAGTAACATCACCAAAGGTTCAGCTTGCCTGCAGGCAACTTCCCCCACTGGGAGGTCCCAGTGGGCTGATGTGTCAGAGAAACCCCCCTGCTGTTCCTCACATCCAATCAAAAACACAGAGGCGGGGACAGGGGGTGGTTCCAGAGCTAGTCATTCCTTAGGTGGCGAGTCCGGCCCTTTACCCTGGCTACTAACTTCCAGTTTGGGAAGAGGGGGCAAAGGGAGCAGAGCTAAGCGTAGCAGTAGCTCAGAAACTGCAACATTGCTCAGAGACTGAGTTAACCCACCTAGGCTAGGAGCAGATTTCTTTTTTTTATTGTAAGCCTGGGTGTCTTGGATTCCATCCTTGGGAGGTTCTTTCCTTCTTTGAATCTCTGTCCCCTCTAACTCCAGTGGAGAAATAGGGCTCTCAGAGCGCCTTGCCAGTACTTGGGTGCTTGAATCTTTACGATCAGAAGTGCTATTGTACTTGCTTTCCCAAGCTTTCTGTGCCATTTTTTCGAATTTCAGCTATGTTCATATACGTTGCGTCTGCATGTAATATGATCATTTCCTTAATCGTTGGGAACAAATTAGCAACAAACAACCCTTTAAAGCTCACCTCTTCCTCGGCCCCGGGTCGATCTTGACCCGCAAAATAGGTTTTCCTAAGCTTTTCATAGTAATCACGGGGGGACTCATGCTTACCCTGTTTGATCTGGTGTGCGGCAGTCACTGCTGCCACTGGATCAATGAACCTGGAATAGTCCCTAACTAATGCTCTGCACAAGCGTTGAAACCTATCGCAGACCATGGACCCTTGCCTCTCCATCCAAGAATGGACTTGGCGAGAGGTAGTTTTGCGGATTAGGAGAACCTTTTCCTTCTCCGTAGCCTCAGGATAGAAACTCAAAGCATACTTAATGTCCTTAATATACGCTTCCACATTTCCTTCCTTGTCTGCTGGGTTAAAGGTTTCACAATCTTTAGCCAGTTCTCTCAACTGGCGCATGTTAACCTTTCGGTCTGGACTCTCGGGAGAGGAAGTTCGTCTGTGCGACGAGCTTCTTACCCTGGGTGGAGAAAGACTACAGGGAGGGGTACGATCAGGACGAGGCAACCCGGGGCCTAAATGTGGAGATGGTGTGCGACTCCGTGCATTGGCCGGTTCCGGCTGTTCCTTTATGCTGTCAGGTGTCAGCTTTGCAGCCCACCAAGAGGCAGCTTTCAGGGCCCCTATTTGTTGCTTGAGACGCTCATTTTCAACTTCAGTTGATTTGAGTTCTCCCCTAAGCACCTGATTTACTCTCCTCATTTCTTCACTGTCCCTTTTTAAATGTATGACCTCGCCTTCGAGTATCTCCATTTTTACAGTGCCCAAATCTTTCTCCCTGACTGTTTTGCAAAGACGCATTTCCAAAACATCCCGGTCCTTCAAAACTATCCTTTCATTTTCAACCGCTTTACATCTGTCATTTTGCAGACCTTTTACTTGGATCAGAGTTGTTTCCAATTCAACTTGACATTGTCTTAAATCATTTCCTAATTGCTCTCTCTGTTCAATTAAGTCCTCTTTTTCAGCATTCAACACAATGACTTGTTTTCCACAAGTATCTAGCTTTCCTTCAAATTCTAAAACCATTCCATGCCGTTTGGCTCTTTCTGCTTTCGCTTTAGCATACTTTTCTCCTAGCTTTTTCAGTTTTTCAAACTTGCTTATGATCCAGTTCACTACCCTTGAGCTCGCAAGTGCTAAGCTAGCCATAACTTTCATCACCTCTATCGACTCTTTTTCGAGTTGCGTCGTAGTGTCGTTTACCAACTGAGTTCGACGCGACTCTACTTCAAAGTCCAAACTGCCTAGGCGTCCAAGGAATTCAGGAATCTCTGTTCCTGGTACCTTAACAATCAATGCTTCACATGGGGACATTTGGGTAATCATTGTTTTGGCTATTCAGTAACAACCCAACAGAACAGTACTCGATTAATCACCTAATGACTCTAATGCCAACGCTTAGGATATCAACAATTTATCACAAGTAACTAAAACAGACTTAATCTTTTGTGACTTTGGATTTATGACTGATGTCAATCTATGCCATCTTTTGGAAATGCCGGTTGGCCTGGGTTCGTAGCTCTATGTCGGGATTTCGGCTCTCATCCACTTCAAAGAGTTTTTATCACCCACAGGCCCCTTTCTCCAGACATCTCATAGCAGAATAACAAACTATTTGGCCTCTTCTCGGTGCCATCCTCCCCAAAACTGTCACTTTGATGCAAACCAGTTCCAAGCTGATGAGCTAAGGAAATCTGATAACTTTGGGGGGGAGAGGTCTTCTTTAGATCCGTGCTTCAGCTCAGAGCCCAAATACTCTTATCCAAATACACCCAACATAACGTTACACACCACATCCCAAAGATGCTCTATTGGGTTGAGATCTGGTGACTGTGGGGGCCAGTTTAGTACAGTGAACTCATTGTCATGTTCAAGAAACCAATTTGAAATGATTCGACCTTTGTGACATGGTGCATTATCCTGCTGGAAGTAGCCATCAGAGGATGGGTACATGGTGGTCATAAAGGGATGGACATGGTCAGAAACAACGGGCCGTGGCATTTAAACGATGCCCAATTGGCACTAAGGGGCCTAAAGTGTGCCAAGAAAACATCCCCCACACCATTACACCACCACCACCAGCCTGCACAGTGGTAACAAGGCATGATGGATCCATGTTCTCATTCTGTTTACGCCAAATTCTGACTCTGAAATCGAGACTCATCAGACCAGGCAACATTTTTCCAGTCTTCAACTGTCCAATTTTGGTGAGCTTGTGCAAATTGTAGCCTCTTTTTCCTATTTGTAGTGGAGATGAGTGGTACCCAGTGGGGTCTTCTGCTGTTGTAGCCCATCCGCCTCAAGGTTGTACGTGTTGTGGCATCACAAATGCTTTGCTGCATACCTCGGTTGTAGCGAGTGGTTATTTCAGTCAAAGTTGCTCTTCTATCAGCTTGAATCGAGTCGGCCCATTCTCCTCTGAGCTCTAGCATCAACAAGGCATTTTCGCCCACAGGACTGCCGCATACTGGATGTTTTTCCCTTTTCACACCATTCTTTGTAAACCCTAGAAATGGTTGTGCGTGAAAATCCCAGTAACTGAGCAGATTGTGAAATACTCAGACCGGCCCGTCTGGCACCAACAACCATGCCACGCTCAAAATTGCTTAAATCACCTTTCATTCCCATTCAGACATTCAGTTTGGAGTTCAGGAGATTGTCTTGACCAGGACCACACCCCTAAATGCATTGAAGCAACTGCCATGTGATTGGTTGATTAGATAATTGCATTAATGAGAAATTGAACAGGTGTTCCTAATAATCCTTTAGGTGAGTGTATATGTATGTATGTATGTATGCATGTCCAATTGCTTTGACAATTCAAATGCACTGAATTGAGAGAGAGAGAGAGAGAGAGAGAGAGAGAGAGAGAGAGAGTTGTAGTCCAGACCACTGCAAAATTCCTGCTGAAGTGATCTGGATCACCACACAATGGCCCAAGGACCACTGCAAACTTGGATTTCAATGTATTTGTGTAATCTGTGTTGCAATAGCACCTACCATGTTCCTTTGTGGTGATCTGGTTAATTCTGATCTGGGAAAACCACAATCCTGCAGGTTTAATAAGTCTCTCTACACATCAGTCCCTGAGTACCTTCAACCAATGGTCATTTTGACCAATTAAGCCCAAGATTTGAGTCAATTAAGTTGTCAAGGACTACCCAGTGAAGACGTGAACTCACGACTAGGTCACAAGGTGAGCTCACCAGAGCAGACATTACACTGAGCTCACTGTGAGCTCACTTAGCGCTTTTCCAGCGACATGGTGCCGGTGCTGGAGCCGGAGCCGCTGCCCTTACTCGGTGGCTAACCCACCTCTATGTTACAAATGTTCCCTAAACACTTATTTTGCAAGATCAATAAAAATCCTTTAGGAAATTTAAACATTTACTGACACACATAGTTAATAGCAATGTATTATAACTTTACCAAAAATAATAATCTGTATATCTTTAATTGTTTAGACGTTATTAAGATATAATGCATCTTTCACATAGGGAACATTTGTAACATGTTAGGAAAAACAAACAAATGATTTGAAAATATTCATAATTACAGCATACAATTTGTCAGGCTTCATAAGAATGGTATTTATAACATACTCTGTAAAAATCAAGCAAATAGCATTTGTGGTTCACGAGAAAATATATATATATATAATCAAAGCTATCAGACTATAGCAGCCGGTGTATGAAGACACATACGATTATACAGCATTATTTGGCAGCTTCGCAAGACCTAATTTTAAACGTTGTTGGTAAGTTAGATAATTAGTGGGGACCCGCTATTTGCAGTTCTTCCCCTCCATAATTGCTAAAATAAAGTTTTACTGACATTTTATTGACCCTACCACTGCATAGGGCACATCTGTAACATGAACGCTACTGAATGGCACATACATTGAAAACTACGGAGAACTGAGACAAATCCACTTTACACTTCATAAATAATCTTAAAACGTTTCCAACCAAGGCAACACCCACTTGAAATACGTTCATTCTCATTTTTGGTAAACAAAAAGAGAGATTGTTACATATGTTCCCTATGATGCATCTACAGAGAGAGAGAGAGACAGACAGACACTAACTCTCTCTCTCTCTCTCTCTCTCTCTCTCTCTCTCTCAGCTGGGAGTGTGTGGGAGGGGTCTGCAGTGAGCGGGAGTGCTGCTGAGAGCTCTGTCCTTTGGCTGCGTTTTTTTGTTGCTTTACTTTTTTCAGTTTGTTTATTTTGTCTTCTGTTTTCAGTGCTTTTCTTATTGTGGGGGAACAGGGGAGGGGAGGGGGGAGTACCGGTAGTTCTTCCCGGGTCGGGGGGTCGGACCCCCTGAATGCGTCTTTTGAAAAACTGACCCGACGCCATGGAGTCAAGATCGCTCCGGTGCAGTTCTGCCCCCTAGAGCAGTGTGTGTTAGCGGTTGGGGAGGTAGCAGGGTGTGAAAATATCAAGTCTGCTGCCATTGTTATCTTCTTAAAAACCACTGATCTGCTCAATCAGCTAGTGGCTAATGGCACAGTGTTAGACGACACTTTCACCCCGGTGTTGCCGCTCGCTGCTCCTGCCCGGAAGGTAACGCTGTCTAACGTCCATCCGTTCATCCGCACCGGCTCGGGCAGCTGATGTCCGGCATTAAGAGGGTCCCGCTGGGCTGCAAAGCCCCGCAACTGAAACACGTCGTGTCCTTCCGAAGGCAGCTGTATATGATCCTCAATAACATCAATGAGGATCTTAATGTCTCCGAAGTTGGATCTCTCTTGCTGCCACCACCACGAAGATTGCTCTTTAGTAATGTTGGAAAGTCAAAGACAGCAACCGTCAGGGTTCTTGCATATGACGTATTCGTGCTGCACCTCTCTGCAAGGATCCAGGACAGTTTGTCAATGTAAACTCCAGTGCCTGGGAACTTTTCCACCTAAAAGACAATGGTAAATAAAAAACAAGTTTATCCCCAAACTATTCTTATATTATGTTAAGTGGAATACATTATCAGAAAGGCTGTGATTTTGTTACAGAAATGTGTTATTAAAGACCACAGTATGTCTCAATTCTAAGTTTATTAATTTACAGACATAATAAAGTCAGTGAATCTGTGACACCCATAATTCAATTACATTCTTATTATCAACTATAACTATGAATATAACTGATAATGTAGCATCATTAGATTGTTTACAACCAATATTTGTTTTCAATATATATATTTTTACCTTGTCTTTGTAATATTGTAGACCAAGAGTGTTATACCTGTTTTGGTGATTCTTTGTCAGATTCAGAACAATTTGCTGTGGGGCTGTCAGAACCACTTGATGGTGACACACTTTTGTCTTCATTGCTGATAAATGTGGCTTTTGTTACAATTTTTTTCAGATTGTCCAAAAGGTCTGGAATCTCTGGAGAAAAAAACCTTAGTATTAAATGATAATCATTTCTAGTAATATATTTAATACAAAGTGAAAACAAAACCATCAATGCCTGCAATTATACTTGAGAGACTTGCTCTATGTTATTGGCAAACTGACCTTTTTGTGGGTCATTAACATTAGCTACGAAAAAAATAAAAAAGATAAAATACAAGAATTACCAGGTCTAATGTAATGCATATAGTCATTAATGTAGGATTATGAAGTTATGTTGAAAAACTTTATTTAATAATCAGTATTATTAAACTATTAGACAGTGCACATTAAGAGTCTGTATTGTGGTTCTAGATTACTTCAGTATGATCAACTATAATACATTACTCTGGAATCTAAATTACTGAAGAATAACATTTATCAAGGTAAGGAATTATTTGCTATAAATAAAAAAACTTACCATCAACCATACGGTTTCGAAGACATTGGTTTTCATTTTTAAGTCTTGTGTTTTCCTTTTCGAGCTGCTTAACTTTTTGCTGTAGCTCAACTTCACTGGACTCTTTAAATGTCTGTAGAATATGACGGGATCTAATTCTTGAAGCTCCATCGGTTTTCTTTCTTATTTTGTGCTGTATTCAGAGAGGAAAAGAGTTTAAAATGAAAATATATATATATATGAATATGATTAAAAAAAAACAATCCTGCAATACATTTATTTAATATTTGCAGTAATTATCTCACCGGTAACTGTGGTTCATCAAGGTCACTATCATCTGAAATTTGAAGTTTTTTGTTTGGTTTAGGTACTGTCTTCATTTTAGGACAGGGCATTTTTGTTAGGTCATTAAGTTTTCTTCTTAGTTCGCCTTCTTTTCCTAAAATAAAAATAAAATAAATAAAACCCTGCATTATGTCCACAGATATTTGGGGATTATATTTATTTGTCATAAAAATACTGTGCTTTGACCATACAAATTAAGATGAACAGCCAACACTGAATCAAAACTGAAGTTAAATTATATCTGGTTTAATTTATTTTGTGATTTGGGGGATTTTATTGTAAAGCACAACACACAATAAATCGTTCTTACAAATGCCAGTCAAGTATGACGAGTTTTTAGCGCCCTCACCACCACCTACCATGTTATAAGAGTATGTTAGAAGTACAACACATTAATAACTTAAACATTCATTTCAAATATACTGTGATTGTATATATCAAATAGCATGTAAAGACTTTAATGTTTTTTTTTTTAAATAAACATTGTTACCAGTCATAATGATCTGCGCTTCATGGACAGGCCATCCACCTTTTGGAGGTTTGTTCGTGTCTCTCCACTCTGCTCTGAAGTTTCGAGTCGTCTCTTCGTCATCATCAGCAATGCTGAATAAATCAAAATTGCGAAAGCAAGCAGTGGGAATCACGCTGTAAGAGTCTTTGTCGACCCCGCTTTCCCACTTCACCAACGCGTGCATCACCGCCATACTACCTTCACCTTCTCGTCCGTTTTTTCTGCGCCTTTTTCCCCCGACAAGTCACGGCACAAAAAACAGTCCCGCTCTGCATTCTGGTACTTGGCGTTCTTAATAACACCAACAGGGTGTAATCGCATAGACCACTCGAGTATAAAGTACTACATATCCCATCAGTTACAGTTTTTTTTCATCTTCTGAAACTGCAATTTAGCACTTTCAACTGTTTCTTAGTGATTCCTAGAATTACTAACCGGTATTGTAGTCAATGTGTTTATAACCTTTTTTGTTTAACGATTTGTGTGTTATCCTATGGGATCCCATGGTCTTTGATTTGGTCACGGAAGTGATTTGTCTTTGATTTGTTGATCTAGAGTTGAATTTTAATTAGTTTTTCCCTTTTGTATAATTAGTGTAGTGCTACATTTAGTCTTTGTTTTTAAATAAATTTGACAATTTATATCTTTGGAATTGGTGTCTGCGTCCAATTATTACAGAAATTGAGTTCTACAAGACTCCAGGATTCGTGATAAGGTGATACTATGAATTCACTTCTTTAATTGAAATGTATAAGTGTACCTTACGCTACATATATGTATGTATGTATGTATGTATGTATGTATGTCCAATTGCTTTGACAATACAAATGAATTGAATTGAGAGGGAGAGAGAGAGAGAGAGAGAGAGAGAGAGAGAGAGAGAGACAGACAGACAGACTGACAAACAGAAAAACAGACAGACACAGACACACACACACACAGAGCCAGCCAGCCAGCCAGCTCAGCGATGACATCACGAGCCTCTCTCAGCTGACTGCTATGACATCACAGAGCACGTACATTCCGTTGCTTGCCGTCTGTCAACCACTCAGTCACTGCCAGCCAGACTGGCTGGCTGGCTGGATGGGGGGGCTGCTTGCTGCTGCTGCGTACCTTAGCAAGCTTATTTGCTTGACCGGCCTTCCTACTCCTCTGCCCACATGCCCACCTATGCCCGATCTGCTGTTCACCTGGATCACAGCTCCGCCCCAACAAGGCAGAGCCCCCCAAGAATGGTACAAACTCACCCACGATCCCCTCCACGGAAAGCTTTAGCAAAAGGCAAAAGCGTTATACGTAATGAAGAGGAACCCGAGTCCAAGACGCATCCGACCAGCCATACATATTTGTGTGTATTAAAGATCACATTTTCTTACATTTAGTTTTTCTGTACTTTATTACATCTTATTGTGATTTATAAAAGTATTGTTTCTTTTCCATATGTATGTATGTATGTGTGTGTGTGTGTGTGTGTGTCTGTCTCTGTGTGAAAGTTAGTGTGTGTGTCTGTACGTGTGTGTGCCTGTCTCTGTGTGAAAGTGTGTGTGTGTGTGTGTGTGTGTGTGTGTGTGTATATGTCTCTCTGTGAAAGTGTGTGTGTGTGTGTGACAGTGTGTGTGAGTGTCTGTCTGTCTGTCTGTCATGTAACTCGCACATCTGTGAGGGCACCATTTTTGCAGAAGAGATGTACACATTTTGGAGCAACATATGCTGCCATCCAGACATCATCTTTTCCAGTGACGTCCCTGCATTTTCAAACAGATCACATTTTATTACACTTTGTTTATCTGTATTTTATTACATCTTATTGTGATTTATACTTGTAATGTTTCTTTTCCATATATATGTATGTACAGTGGGGGAAAAAAGTAATTGATCCCCTGCTGATTTTGTACGTTTGTCCACTGACAAAGAAATGATCAGTCTATAATTTTAATGGTAGGTGTATTTTAGCAGTGAGAGACAGAATAACAACAAGAAAATCCAGAAAAACGCATTTCAAAAAAGTTATAAATTGATTTGCATGTTAATGAGGGAAATAAGTATTTGACCCATTTTCAATGCCCTGGCTTAGGGTTCTCACCCATGATTTGACGGTACATGGCCCCGTCCATCGTCCCTTTGATGCGGTGCAGTTGTCCTGTCCCCTTAGCAGAAAAACAGCCCCAAAGCATAATGTTTCCACCTCCATGTTTGATGGTGGGAATGGTGTTCTTGGGGTCATTCCTCCTCCTCCAAACACGGCGAGTTGAGTTGATGGCAAAGAGCTTGATTTTGGTCTCATCTGAGACCACTTTCACCCAGTTCTCCTCTGAATCATTCAGATGTTCATTGGCAAACTTCAGACGGGTCTGTACATGTGCTTTCTTGAGCAGTGGGACCTTGCGGGCGCTGCAGGATTTCAGTCCTTCACGGCATAGTGTGTTACCAATTGTTTTCTTGGTGACTATGGTCCCAGCTACCTTGAGATCATTAACAAGATCCTCCCATGTAGTTCTGGGCTGATTCCTCACCGTTCTCATGATCATTGAAACTCCACGAGGTGAGATCTTGCATGGAGCCCCAGACTGAGGGAGACTGACAGTTATTTTGTGTTTCTTCCATTTGCAAATAATCGCACCAACTGTTGTCACCTTCTCACCAAGCTGCTTGGTGATGGTCTTGTAGCCCATTCCAGCCTTGTGTAGGTCTACAATCTTGTCCCTGACATCCTTGGACAGCTCTTTGGCCATGGTGGAGAGTTTGGAATCTGATTGATTGATTGCTTCTGTGGACAAGTGTCTTTTATACAGGTAACGAGCTGAGATTAGGAGCACTCCCTTTAAGAGAGTGCTCCTAATCTCAGCTCGTTACCTGTATGAAAGACACCTGGGAGCCAGAAATCTTGCTGATTGATAGGGGATCAAATACTTATTTCCCTCATTAACATGCAAATCAATTTATAACTTTTTTGAAATGCGTTTTTCTGGATTTTCTTGTTGTTATTCTGTCTCTCACTGCTAAAATACACCTACCATTAAAATTATAGACTGATCATTTCTTTGTCAGTGGGCAAACGTACAAAATCAGCAGGGGATCAAATACTTTTTTCCCTCACTGTATGTATGTATGTATGTATGTATGTAAGTGTGTGTGTGTCTGTCTCTGTGTGAAAGTGTGTGTGTGTGTCTGTCTGTGAAAGTGATTGTGTGTGAAAGTGTGTGTGTCTGTCTGTCTGTCTGTGAAAGTGTGTGTGTGTGTGTGAGTGTGTGCGTGTGTCTGTCTGTGAAAGTGTGTGTTTGTGTGTGTATGGGTGTGACAGTGTGTATGAGTGTCTGTCATGTAACTCGCACATCTGTGAGGGCACCATTTTTGCAGAAAGAGATGTACACATTTTGGAGCAACATATGCTGCCATCCAGACATCGTCTTTTCCAGGGACGTACCTGCATTTTTCAGCAGGATAACGCCAAACCACATTCTGCCCAGATTTCAAGCGCATGGTTGCATAGGCAGAGAGTGCGGGTGCTAGCATGGCCTGCCTGCAGTCCTGACCTGTCTCCGAATTGAGAATGTGTGGCGCACTATGAAGTGCAAATTAAGACAACGAAGGCCCTGTGCAGTTGCGCAGCTGAGGAAATGCATAATGGATGAATGGGGGAAAATCCCGCTTGCTAAACTTAACCAAGTGGTGTCTTCAGTGCCCAAGTGCTTAATAAGTGTTATTAAAAGAAAAGGTGATGTTACATAGTGGTAAACAGTCGACTGTCCCAACTTTCTTGGTTTCTTTTCACTGCTAATGAGATGCTGTAGAGTGAGTTAGTTATATTGCTTTCAGGAGCTCTAATCGTATTGATGAGTTCATGCAGCATTTGTAATTGAATTTCAAAAAGAAATCCTTGCTGTCTGGCCTGTGTGTATGAGATGTACTCTGTCAATCTTTGGCTAACAACTGAAACATTGGTAGAACAGAAATGGCAACATAAAAAAGAAAAGTACATTTTAAAAGAGCACATTAAATAGGATGAATATACAGTTTTTTACAATCACTTTGTCACTAATTTCAGAACCTTGATGTCATTTTTCAAAACTCTAGACACAAAACTCAAAACGGTCATCACTTGTAACACAGGCTGTCCAATGTTCAAAACATTGCATTGTGCATTCATATCTTTAAAGAAACCTAGCACTTGCAGACTTGTTGGTTCAAATAACTCATTTATCATGAAATACCATAGTAACATAGTAACACAGAAGATACCGATAGTTTCACTGTGTAGTTGTTCGTACAATCATTAAATATTGTAGTACAAAATATGTGATACATGTTTCATTATGGTACTACACATAAATACATCACTGTAAAAGGACTAGTAGAGAGAATACTACAGACACAGTGGAATCATTGAACAAAATCTGAAATGTATTGATGCAATACAATCAAATCACACCATAGGTTTCTTTGAATCCATGCAACAATAATTAGCTACAAAAAAGAACAAAACTACAGTAAAATGTCAACTGCAGTGTTCCTCACCTGGCTTAGTGTAAAAAGCAAAACAAAGGATTGATTACTGTACTTCTAAATTTCCATCAGCCCTGTGTTCAGGTTCAGGTTCTCACAACCATTTTTCACAAGAGGCATCTTGAAACTGAACATACCTGAACATACTCAGTCATCAGCTGCTTCACTCTGTCTGCATTTCTTTCAAAAGGCACACTATACTCTGTGCTACACATTGGTATGCAGTATACAGTCATTTGACAATTGAGAGTAGCCTAATGTTTAGTGCATGCTGAAGACTTGCCGCTTCTCAGTACGGACATTTCTGATGATTGAGGCCACAGTTGATCCTGAGTTGATTCTGAGGTTTGATTGAATCATTGTAGCTGCCTCAGTCATGGTCATGCCATGATTTACAACATGTTCTACAACTATTTCTCGGATTTCACTGGACACTATTTGCTGTTGCTGCCGCTGTCTGGTCCGTGGCCTTGTCCTCTACCACGTTCCCCCAACACCTCTCAAATGAGGCCCATGGCTGCCTCTCTGGTGAGGCCTAAGCCCTCCTCTATGATGAGGCCCACGACCACCTCTCAGAAGGGGTGCATGTCCCCTTCCATTCCTTTGACCACCACGTCTTCCTCCTCCCACTACTTGACCTCTATTGTGACCTGGATGACTTGCCGGCTCCATGTTATCACTGTGTTGCTGGGGTGGATAGCACTCATTTCACTCGATACTCGTACCACAATGTGAAATCAATCATCAATAACCAGTTGGCAGTATTGGAAAAGCAATTACAAGGGCCTGCATACATACAGTAATGTCAAATCTGATGTGGAAGAACAATCATCTTCAACCAGGTTGGAGCGTTAGTTGCAATGCCTTTAATACACGCAGCGTGGAGAGGAACAGTGACTCAAGAAGATCCCAAAGTCGCTCTGCCTTCATTTTAACAGTCAGAGCTTTTATACACAAAAATCAAAGAGCTGGTTATAATCAGAAAGTCATTACTATGTTATCTTAAAAGTTAGCTAAGCAGAATTTATATCATTATAGGACAGAGTTCATAGATCAACACATGGATTAGGGAGCAGGCACTTCAATCATACTGTTTGACATTGTCTCCAAGATTCTCATCGTAAATAACAAGCAGAAATCAAACTACCTACTGGCCTGACCTTCTAGCTTGACCTTATCTTTCTTAAGTATACAAGAGAGAAAAACAGGTATTAGAGAAAGAATTTCTAACTTTCCTTCCACACTGAAAACATGGTGTGGAAAAGTGCTACATGATGATGAATGATGATGAAATATTACATCCATAGATAATGTAGTCCAACTGGTTCATGCTCCTCGGTTATTGGTGTCAATGGATCTCATTATCCTGAAACTTTCATGATCGAAACATGGAATACTGTTCGTCAGTTTCCATAAAACTATGAATTAAGAGTAATGCAACAGTCACTTATCATTTTGAGCAGCTGTATCAATTGATAGTTAGATCTTTGTAATGAAATGAATAGACAGTGATCTCAGATGTAATGTGTGAATTGCATTTTGAAATGGTAATACTTTGACGTTAAGTTGTATCATTTTAGTTCAATGAACAAATGATCTAAGGTTGATGTGTATTGTATCCAAGCAATTGAAAAATGTGCATTTTGATCATCGGGTGTGAGTTTTGTGTCTAGAGTTTTGAAAAATGACATCAAGGTTCTGAAATGAGTGCCAAAGTGATTGTAAAAAAGTGTAATATCAGGGGACAGTGGCTATTACTGATCTGGCCTTCCGTGGCCTCTGTATTAATGTAACAGGTCACATTGTATGTGTACACTGATACTTGATAGTATAATATAGTACAAGTAAAAAACATACATAGGTATCATAGAAGTATTTTGCAGAAATGATTATGGATACTTATCAAAATGGAGAGGAAATGCTAAATCCAGTCTCCCCAGGCTGAGCTTCTATTGCTACACCTGCTAAGTGGCTGCTGGCCCCACTATATGGATAGAGCCACACCAAGTACAAGAGTCTCCCCATTGCTATTTATATCTCCCTATCCAGTCTTCTATACGTGTCAGGTATACAAGTGTGTGTGTGTGTGTGTGTGTGTGTCTGTCTGTCTGTCTGTCTGTGAAAGTGTGTGTGTGTGTGTGTGTGAAAGTGTGTGTGAGTGTCTGTCTGTCTGTCTGTCATGTAACTTGCACATCTGTTAGGGCACCATTAATGCAGAGATGTACACATATTGTTTATTTTCCATATATATGTATGTATGTATGTATGCATGTCCAATTGCTTTGACAATACAAATGCACTGAATTGAGACAGAGAGAGAGAGAGAGAGAGAGAGAGAGAGAGAGAGAGAGGTGCTAAGGCACATTTGTAACATAAATTAGGGAACATTTGAAACATGCTTAGGGAACATTCATAAGAACATAGGAACATAAGAACATAAGAAAGTTTACACACGAGAGGAGGCCATTCGACCCATCATGCTCGTTTGGTGTCCATTAATATCTAAGTGATCCATGGATCCTATCCAGTCTATTTTTAAATGTTCCCAAACTTTCAGCTTCTACCACTTTCCATCTTGAATGCCTTGAAGCCCAATTTCCATTTGTTGTCCCCTGGTGCGTGTGTCCCTGCTGATCTGGAAAAGCTCCTCTGGTTTGAGGAACCTTTCATGATTTTGAAGACTTGGATCAAGTCCCCACGTAATCTCCTCTGTTCCAGGGTGAAAAGGTTCAGTTCCCTCAGTCTCTCCGAGTAGGACTTTCCCTTCAGACCTGGAATAAGTCTGGTTGCTCTCCTCTGAACTGTCTCTAAAGCAGCAATATCCTTCTTGAAGTGTGGTGCCCAGAACTGTACACAGTATTCCAGATGAGGTCTAGCGCATTGTACAGTCTTAACATTACTTAAATTCTACACTTTTGACGATATACCCTAGCATTCTGTATGCCTTTTGTATTGCTTCCCCACATTGTTTGGATGGAGAAAGTGAATCCACATAGATTCCTAGGTCTTTCTCATGCATTACTTCATCTAGATCTGTACCTCCCATAGTGTAATTATAGTGGACATTTTTGTTTTACTGCATGTATTACCTTGCACTTGTCCACATTGAATTTCATTTGCCAGGTGTCAGCCCACAACTGAATTTATCTAAGTTCCTCTGAATAGCATGTGCTGCCAAGATTGTATCTGCTAAGCCACCTATTTTAGTATCATCTGCAAATTTGACAAGGTTGCTAAGTATCCCAGAGTCCAGATCATTAATATAGATTAGAAAAAGCAAAGGCCCTAGTACTGATCCCTGTGGAACTCCACTAACAACCTCACTCCAGTTAGAAGTGACTCCTCTAATCTGTTTCCTATACATCAACCAGTTCATAATCCATCTACTTACATGACCCTGAATGCCTACAGCTTCCAATTTGAGGATCAGTCTTTGGTGTGGAACCTTATCAAAAGCTTTTTGGAAATCTAAGTATATCATATCATATGCTTTCACGTGATCTACAGCTGCAGTTGCATGTTCAAAAAAATGTATTAAGTTAGTAAGACATGATCTGCCTCGTCTAAACCCATGTTGACTATCTCCAAGAATATGGTTTTCATTGAGATGCTCCTCTATTTTCTGTCTAATCATTTTTTCCAACATTTTACAGGTGATGCAGGTGAGACTGATTGGTCTGTAATTTCCTGGCTCAGTTTTGTCCCCTTTCTTGTGGATTGGTATGAAATTTGCTGTCTTCCAGTCAGTGGGAACATCCCCTGTTCTAAGTGTCATTTGAAATAATCGAGTTAACGGCCTATACATAATTTCCCTCATTTCTTTAAGTACTGTTGGAAATATCCCATCTGGCCCAGGTGATTTGTTTGATTTTAATTCTGCTAGTCCCTTTAGTACCTCCTCCTCATTTATCCTGATCTCTCTTAGGGTTTGACTGGATTGATTGTCAACCTGTGGCATGTCATCTGTTTTTTCTTTTGTACAAACCTCTGTGAAATACTCATTTAGAATATTTGCCACATCTTGTTCGTTTTCCAAGATACCTCCATTTTTGCCCTTTATCTGTTTCACCTCCTCCTTAATTGACCGCTTGCTGTTGTAATTTTGAAAAAAGCTCATTGCATTGGTTGTAGCTCCAAGAGCTATGTTTCTTTCTATTTCCCTCTTTGCTTTCCTGATCCCTTTCTTAAGATCTCTTTGCAGCTCAACATATTCTATGTATTTTGTTTCATCACCATCCCTTTTGAATGTGCTATACAACATTTTCTTCCTCTTTATATTTTTTTGCATGCCTCTGGTTTGTATGTATGTATGTATGTATGTATGTATGTGTGGAAGGAAAGTTAGAAATTCTTTTCTCACAACTGTTTTTCTCTCTTGTATACTTAAGAAAGATAAGGTCAAGCTAGAAGGTCAGGAGGCCATAAGGTAGTTTGATTTCTCTTTGTTATTTACAATGAGAACCTTGGAGACAATGTCAAACAGAATGACCTACGTGCCTGTTCCCTAATACCATGTATAGACCTATGAACTCTGTTCGATAATGATATATGTTCTGCTTAGTTAGCCTTTAAGATAACATAGTAATGACTTTCTAGCATGTATGTATGTATGTATATATATATATATATATATATATGTATGAATGTATGTATGTCCAATTGCTTTTGACAATACAAATGAATTGAGAGGGAGAGAGAGAGAGAGAGAGACAGACAGACAGACTGACAAACAGAAAAACAGACACACACACAAACACACACACACACAGAGCCAGCCAGTCCGCCAGCCAGCCAGCCAGCCAGCCAGCTCAGCGATGACATCACGAGCCTCTCTCAGCTGACTGCTATGACATCACAGAGCACGTACATTCCGTTGCTTGCCGTCTGTCAACCACTCAGTCACTGCCAGCCAGACTGGCTGGCTGGCTGGATGTGGGGGCTGCTTGCTGCTGCTGCGTACCTTAGCAAGCTTATTTGCTTGACCGGCCTTCCTACTCCTCTGCCCACATGCCCACCTATGCCTCTACTCCAAGATACTTATACAATAGAAAAACTATGGTAATAATAATATAGCCCAAGACAAAAAATATTAATCTTTCTAGACTGTATTAAAGTTCAGCACTTCGGAAAAATAGAATTATTTTGTATTTCAATAAAACAAAAATTATTACTGGTATCCACACACCCAACCAATGTAAATGTCACGGACGGTGTTAATTAGCTCCTTAATCACCATTACTTATTATATTTATATTTCACTTCACTTTATGCAATATGGCTTGTGTATTTTGTTTGGTTCTATATTGCCATTATTTTGTGTGTTGATTATCTTTCACTTTATTGTTTAATTTGTTATTCACTTAGTATTATTTTGATTGTTTGCACGCGTGCCTTATTATTTTTGTTTCTTCTTTCTTTCACAACTCACCTGGGTCCACCTGCACTCTTCACACGCGTCCCCACTTAATCACCCTGCCCTGGGAGAGGAGAGGATTATCTGCTGTAGTCCACTTTCCAATGTGGGAGGTCTCTGCGGCTCATATCTCATTCAATTATTTATTCATTTATCCTACATCAAGTTTATTTATTTTCCCACGTTTCATTCAATCACCATCAGAAGCTCTCTGTGCTAAAAGTGGCAGCACATTTGTCTCACACACATCAAACTCGCCTTTTCCTGCTTCCCAAGCCTTATCAACTTACTCAGACCCTCGTCAACTTACTCAAACGCTCTTCAACATTGGTTAACATTGCTCTGCATTCTAACAGCTATTCTTTCTCCTATTCTTAATTTCTTACAAGAAATGTATTCAGGTTTTTTTATCAATATGTTTTATTTATATTTATACAGATGTCACTCCATTATTCGTTTATTGAAGTCATATATGTACCTAACAAAATATTAGCCAATAGGCCATTGATCTCAATAATGATTCCCATAATCCTAGGACACCTTCTCTTTTACTCTTCCTTTCCATTCTTACTTTTCTCCTGTAAAGCATTTTATATTACTTGAGCTTACTTATTCTATAGTTGTAATCTTATACTTCTGCGGTATCTTACCCTTTTCCTACATCACTCATCTTAAAACCATGGTCTACTTTGACTTTCATTTCAGGTATTATATGCTAGGCACCAATAACCAAACATTTTCTGAAAGACTGTAACATGTCACCAGACTGTTTACATTCTCCTGCTTTCACAGGCTGTCAGGGCTGCACCAGGCTCTCTTCTAGCCTTTCGTTTCCTTGAATTTGACTTTTGACAGAGCTTGTCCATAACATGATGTTTAACAAACAAATTCTGGTTCTTCTTGTGGAGACACCATGACTATTTATGTATTACTATTATTATCCATCTGTTTATTCAATGTATATTTTGGATTACTTTTCTTATAATAGTCTTTCTTTCTGATTTCTGATGCTTGAGGCACTCTGTATAGAGCCAAAGATCCTCATGAATATGATAAATCTGTTGTTACATTTTTAAATATAATTCTAAAATGATTGCCAAAACATAGACATTTACCTTATATCACCTTCAAACTATACATATTCATAAACACACAAAGCACATACACATTGATATCTAAAGATAATTCAGATATCCGATCTGTGGCATGTTTTATTGACCCTGCAGTGTCTCAAACAGCCCTTATAACTTATTATTTAAGCTTATGATTATTTAGAATAAAATGTCAAATAATCCCACTCGATTATTTCATTATTTCACTATCTCAGTTTTCTTGATCCATTGTGAAAAAGTTCTGTTATTTCCTCCTCATCTGTAGAGGCTACATTAGCCCACTCCCCGGTCTGATATTCTCGTAGTAACTGTATCCAAATGTTGGGCGGACATTTAGCCTTCACGATGATGTGTACATCGTGCGGGTGAAGGAGGTGAATAACCATCTTTTCATCTAGAATATCCCAAAAAGTTGTGTTACCCTGGTTTGGTTTTAATTTTGGGAGGGACGCCCATATCATTTCTTTTTCTCCTGGGGAGAAGGGGACATGGGTTTTAGTCGTATAGACTATTGATTGACCTTCCTCTTTACTCTGTCTAGTTTTGACTTGCATGGGTGCAGCTGGGACCGTTTTCAGAGCGGTCAGATCTGGATACAATGTATTATTATAACCAAAATCAGTGATTGATTTATATTCCGGATTATATGGGGGAGGAGCGCTAGCAAAACCTCCTTTTTCATATTCCCATGCTTTGCGATCTAAATCATCCCAATCGGGCCTGTCGTCCTCGGAGTGATCTGTGTCGCGACGCGCTCCTAACACGGCAGCACATCGTGCACCTACACCTTCACCTTTTCTGACCACTTTTCTTGCCCTTCTAATTTGCCTTGTAGTTCTATTAATTCTATCGTATTTTTCACAACTTCTTTTCTCAATTCACATTACTGTTTATGATGATCTTCCATTTCTGTTATTTTCTTTTCTTGATTCTCACCAACCTGACACAATATCACAATTCCTTTCTCTGTCTTATCTGGTTGTTGTTGCTTCCACCAGTCCCGGTGCTCCTTCGGAGACCAGTCTTTCTCCCAACTTCCTTCCAACATTTTCTTCTCTACATTCTGTTTTTTTATTTCTCAAAAAACCAATAATGCTGGTGTCACTCACTGTGACGATTTATCTGAAATATTACATTATTATATATTATATTATGTATATATATTATAATAAAAACAAACACTCCAGTAAGGTACGGACACCCGTACATGACACTGGCTAAGGTAAGGGAACCCATAAACAACCATAAGCACCCCCGGACCTAGGACAGACTGTAACTTGCTAACTTGCTAACTTGCTAACTGTTTTGTTTGCTTCACATCGTTTGCTGCTAGTTGCATGCCAAACGAGTTCGTTCTGTCCAAAATATAAGCTTTTTTCTTCTAATAAACTCAATAAAAATACAGTGCACTAGCAACTATTTCCCTTTCAAAAGTTGTAGTCCCGTTTCAGTTAAAACAAAATGTGTTCTTCAAACAAAGAAAATACTTGTGTTTCTTTTCCCTCTTTACCTGCTCTTATCACAAAGCTTCTCAACACAATCTCAGGTGCAGGTGCACTCTGCGCTATCCTTTGCCCGAGCTTTGTCCAGGAAAACTCACTGTAGCCATCTTAGTTCAACACGGGCTCTCCTTACCTGCGAGTCACACGGGTCCAGTTCACTTTGCAAGTGAACAGTCTCTTCTCAGAAACAATAAGGAAACTTGGAAAGAAACACAATCCCAGGTCGGTGTTAAAAAAAAGTTCTTTGTTTTCATATTAAAAGAAAACATTTGTATTTTCTCTGCACACTTCACAGCTCCAATTAGCACACTCAACTAATCCCTGCCCCCCTCAGAACCGTCACTAAAGAAAGGTACTCACAGTCATTTTAAATATGACATCCTGTAGTGTTTGTTTTCAAAATATGATCTTATTATCACTTGAACCAAATAAATCCTTTGACCCACTAATACCAAATTACAGTTATGGGGGCCACAGATGTGATTTGAAAATACGATCTTCCATGTCTTTCTGTTGTGTTTTGACCTGGGGATCTGTAATTGTCCAAGTGGCTACTGCACATGTACTTATTTAATATTAAATGTGTTATTTAATTAGGCTTGGTTCTGGTGAGCATGTACAAGACGTCAGCTTTTTAAATAACTGTGTGTATTGGATCATACACATTTTAGAAATACTCTCTCAAACTTCCCGCATTGGTACCTCACCAGGGAGGTAGAAAACAGCAATAGCATTGAAAAAGTGTGATTGTAGTTCTGCTCTTCTGCAATATATTTCTACAATATCTTTAACATCTTCTTTAACATTGTTTTAAAGGCTGGGACCAATATGGTGGAATATCTCCAACACACGGACATTGAGAGACTCGACCCCTTTGTGCTGCTGCTCAGAGACCAACTCTCAGTTGTCTCTGAGTAGGCTATGGATCAACTTCCTTTCCTAATATGAAGGAGACCATGGATACAAAACCTATGAAAAACAGGTGATTATTGTTATTCTTCTCATTATAAACTACTTAATACATCTCTCCCATAAAGTACAACAGGATAGTGGTGACGTCATTCAGGATTGGATTGCCATTGGTCAAAAGCCCTCTGAGAGAAATTGTGTGGCGACACTCCACACTCTTAGAAGAAATTGTTCTGCACAGAACCATAAAGGGTTCCTCGAGTAATCGCTCTGGTGGATCCCTTTATGGTTCTATGTAGAACCCCTTCAAAGGGGTTACATGAAGAACCCCCAAACATAGCGTTCTACACAGAACCATTCGTTTTAAAATGTTATATATAGAACCCATTCAAAAGGGGGACACGTGCTATACCTGAATTTGTTTTCCAAATACAATCTTTAAAAAATGTATGAGTTCATATATACAAACACACATACACAACGTAGAAATCGCACTACTAGTGAAGTAACTTCATTTACATTATATGCCACAACTCCTCAATTTGGAACGCAAAAACAAGACATCTGATGTAAAAGTGTAAACTAATTACGAACAGCACTTTTGATTTTTATCTTCAATTCAGGGGCTACTTATTCGAACAGTAAACTGTATTCTCTCTTCAGAGTGACGGGAATGTTTTTGCCTACATTCAACTTAAATATGAAAGTTTCCAAAAACGGCATAGTTTTCTTTAAGGCTATTCAATGCCAAACACAAAATTCTCTCTGCTTTCAGTGCTTGTCCTTCAGCACAATTACACAGGTTCATGATGTTCTCATTTCAATACATTGTTTTCTTATTTAAACTATTTGACTTTGAGCTTACATTGAGAATAAAATCACTTTTGCAAGTAAAACCTGGCCAAGAAAGGAAGCAGCACTACAATAAAACAATACACAGAATACAAAGCAGTTCCTTCAAAAGTGAAAGTGATAAAGAGTGATGTCTGTCAGTAAATTACGTTGAGATACATATTGGTTATTTTGAATTAGGAGTCCAACTTCAATAACTTCTATTAACAAGCCAAAATACAGATCAGAATTACGGGTAATTGAAAATAATATGTAGCGCCTAGGTAAGCTTGGATGTGTTCAGAGAAACACTAAAAACGGACCTTCCTCACACCCGTCTTGTTGAGGTGGACGTGGTCATACAGGTGATGTGGCTGGATGTCTCAGTGGTGTGCCAGGTGGACGTTGGGGAGGAGGGCACATCTTCGGGATACTTCTGCGTTGATGGCCTGGATGATGTGCAGGGGCACGTCTGTGCGGGGCAGCAGTGTGGAGATGGTGATTTTGGCAGTTTGGAATTCCTCTGTGGCTTTCTTTGCCACCTGTCTCAGGGCTGAGGCCACATCGCCCCTGCGGGCACTCAGGTCGTTAGTGCCGGTGTGGATGAGGATGTGTTTGACCTGGCACAGCCTCCTCTTGGAGAGCAGCTCCAGGGCTCTCTGTGCTGTCGGGCACCAAAGCTTTTTCACTTTTCGCCCAGGGAAGAGGCGCCTCTCATCCAGGAACTTCCCATTGGAGTCGCTCAGAATGACCACCTCTGTGTTGACCTGCCACTCCGGGTTTTGCGTCGGGAGTGGTGGGGGCAGCGGGTGTGTTTTAGGGGAGTGGCGTTTCAGGGGTTTGTGTATTAGTGGCAGGTCTGGTGATAGTGGGGGTGTCAGGAGTGGTGGGGAGTGTGGGTGGATCAGTGGGTGCGTCAGTGGGTGCGTCAGGGGTTGTAGGTGTTGTGGGGTCAGTGCAGTGCAGTCTCTGTGTTCCTCTCTTAGCTTCTCCAGCTGGCTCTGCAGGCTCCTCAGCTGGCTGTGCTGGGGTGTCCTGGTCAGCTCCTCCCTCGCTCTGTGCAGCTCCGTCCTCAGGGTTTGGCTCTGCTCCTCCTGGTCTCTCACTGCTGCTCTCAGCTCATGGATCTCAGCCTTGTGGTGCATCTTTAGTCCCTGAACTCCGCAAACTTCAGCTCCAGCACTGATAGGCATTCCTTTAGTGTTTTAATGTTGCTGGAGAGTTTTGGGGAGACAGGGGGGCAGTCTGTGGGAGATGGGGCACTGTCTGGCTCCGTGTGGCTGGGGGCAGACTGCAGGGTGGCCGGCTCTGGCTCGTGTTTCTCTACCTCAGTCTCCTGCTTTGAGGTGTGGAAGCCGAGAGCTAATTGGTCCAGGCTGCTCTCGTTGTCCTGCACCATGATGGTCCCTTTGTGGTATACATTAAAAGTGAGCATCACACTGTCTGTGTCTTTCTCTACCAGCACTGAGATCTGCCTGCCTCTGCTAATGCCCCTCTTGTTGTTATTGGCGTATGTCTGGCACAGGGTTTTGTGAAAGGCGGTGTAGAACAGTAGATTGTTCTTGACCCTGTTTTCTCCTTTACCGGTGTAGTCTAGGATGAGGGTCTCAGGAGATGCTCTCATCACAGCTTGTTTGTAGTCCTTCTTAGCCTGTGCAGAGCGAATGTCTTCAGGGTATCGGATTTCAAAAGGCAGCTCTGCAGTCAGACTGCTGTTCGATAGATTTGTATCAGTCTCAGTGGCAGTTGGGCTCTCTCCTACTGTCACTCTATTCAAATTGGAGCTCTGCATTTTCATTGGCTGAGTCAACTACTGAGAATGCTTATTTATTTTATTAATACACATTTTTTTGTTTAATTATTTGTCTCTATAGGTGAAAGGTCTTACCTCCAATTCTTGTCTTCAGCTTTTCTTTTCTGACTTTTCTTCCTGAACTGTCTCTCTGCTTTCTTCTTTTTGTGTTTCTCTTAAAATTATTATTTTTTGAATACTTTTTCTTCTGAATTTCTATTCCATGTCTTCTGTGTATGTTTATAGTGCTATATATTCATTTGTAAATGACAAATTAAATCCGCTTATGTATAAAAACAAAAGTTTTTTAGGAGCTCATATTCCTCTCTCTCTCTCTCTCTCTCTCTCTCTCTCTCTTTCTCTCTCTCCCTCTCAATTCAATTCATTTGTATTGTCAAAGCAATTGGACATACATACATATACATACATACATACATACATACATACATACATACATCTACACGGAAAATAAATAATAGAATTATGAATCACAATAAGATGTAATGAAGTTCAGAAAATGAAAATGTAAAAAAATGTGATCTTTAATACATACAAATAAAGAAAATAGGTTTACTATTTCCAGATTCCTTTTTTGAAATACAATGACATGCATAACAAACAAGTATTTACATTATATTTACAGCCGGTGCTCGTGTGTCACTGTGTCCCTCAGGCTGTGGTAGGCGCTGACATATTGGGCAGCCAGGGTGGCTGTGTGTCCCTCCCCCAGGAGGACTGGCGTTTTTCTTTTTTCTCAGTTTTGTCACAGGTTGGGTGGGCATCCATTATGTTGTTACAGAATTTGTCCCTTATTTTGGGCTAAAGCTTTCCGTGGAGGGGAACGTGGATCAGTTTGTACCATTTTTGGGAGAATCTGCCTTGTTGGGGCGGAGCTGTGACCAGGTGAACAGCAGATCGGGCATAGGTGGGCATGTGGGCAGAGGAGTTGGAAGGCCGGTCAAGCAAATAAGCTTGCTAAGGTACGCAGCAGCAGCAAGCATCCCCCACATCCAGCCAGCCAGCCAGTCTGGCTGGCGGTGACTGAGTGGTTGTCAGACGGCAAGCAACGGAATGTACGTGCTCTGTGATGTCATAGCAGTCAGCTGAGAGAGGCTCGTGATGTCATCGCTGAGCTGGCTGGCTGGCTGGCTCTGTGTGTGTGTGTGTATGTCTGTGTGTGTGTGTGTGTGTCTGTTTGTCTGTTTTTCAGTCTGTCTGTCTCTCTCTCTCTCTCTCTCTCTCTCTCTCTCCCTCTCAATTCAATTCATTTGTATTGTCAAAGCAATTGGACATACATACATGCATACATGCTAGAAAGTCATTACTATGTTATCTTAAAGGCTAACTAAGCAGAACATATATCATTATAGAACAGAGTCCATAGGTCTACACATGGTTTTAGGGAACAGGCACGTAGGTCATACCGTTTGACATTGTTTCCAAGGTTCTCATCGTAAATAACAAACAGAAATCAAACTAGCTTCTGGCCTGACCTTCTAGCTTGACTCTATCTTTCCGCCTTATATACTTGGTGAATAATTGAGGAAGTAGCACCAAGTGACCACATTAGGCTGCCTGAGGGTTTCTGGGGAGTGTAGTTGTCTAGGGTCGGTTTTCTTCCCTAGAGTGCAGACCTTGCAGCAGACCTGGCCTGACATGTCTGCCATGTATGACCCTGCCCCTTGGTTTGTCCCACATCCTCCCCCCCAGCTGCGACCCCATAGGTCGAGCGACAGCCGCAAAAAAGCATGCACCCGGGACAGCCCATCAACATTCCCCATGGCCTTCCCTGGCCTGTGCTGCAGGGTGAAATGAAAATGTTGGAGACTCAAAAACCACCTCATCACACGGGCATTCCTGTCTTTCGAACGATGCATCCAAGTGAGGGGGGCATGGTCAGTGATCAGGGTGAAGTGCCTGCCCAACAAATAGTATCGAAGACTGTCCAAAGCCCACTTCACTGCCAAACATTCTTTTTCAACTACCAAATAATTTATTTCATTGGATTCCAACTTTCTGCTAAGGAACAACACCGGGTGTTCGTGATCACCCATTCTTTGGGACGAAACCACTCCGATCCCCACCTCAGAGGCGTCCGTCTGGACTATAAATTCTTTCTGAAAGTCAGGTACCATTAAAACGGGGTTGCGGCAGAGCGCCTCCTGTAGGCTCCGGAAAGCCCGGTTTGCTGTATCACCCCATCTAACCATATTGGGTTCTGTAGCCTTAGTCATATCAGTCAGAGGGGCCGCTAAGGTAGCATAGTTGGGAATAAACCTCCGGTAATACCCAGTTAACCCTAAAAATGCCCTAACCTGCTTTTTATTGACAGGCCTAGGCCAAGAGTTTATGGCTTCAACCTTGGATATTTGGGGTTTCACCATACCCCTCCCTACTGTATAGCCCAAGTATTTGGCCTCTTCCAACCCCAAATTGCATTTGGTTGGATTAGCCATCAGGCCTGCTGCATGTATTGAATCCAATACCGCTTGGAGCTGAGAATGAGAATGTTGTGAGAGACTAAATGGGTACGCCCCGGTATGCCTGAGAAAACTTCCCTATTACGTATTATCAAGTCGTTCACCTCCTTCAACTGGTCAGGTGACAAGGCAGCTGCAATATTCACCTTCGGTGTCCCTAGTGGCTGAGGGGGGTAAGTCAACATCAACACTTCCCTGTCCTTCCAGGCTTTTATTAAGTTGACATGATATATTTGTTCTGGGGGTCGGCGGCCGGGTTGCTGAACCTTATAGTTCACTTCCCGTATTCGCTCTATAATCTCATAAGGTCCCATCCACGTAGCCAGAAATTTACATTCTACAGTGGGAACCAACACCAACACCCTATCACCAGGCTGGAACACCCTCAGTGTAGCCTGACGATTATAGGCGAATTGTTGGTGTTCCTGTGCCTGCCTTAGGTGCTCTCTCACAATGGGAGTGACTGTGGCTATTCTCTCTTGCATAGCATTGATGTGCTCGACTACACTCCGGAAAGGAGTGGACTCGTGTTCCCACGTTTCACGGGCTATGTCTAATATCCCCCTGGGGTGCCTCCCATATAACAGTTCAAAAGGCGAAAAGCCCAGGGAAGCCTGTGGGACTTCCCTAATGGCAGACATCAAGTAGGGCAGCATGAATTCCCAATTTTTCCCATCCTTATCGATTACCTTCCTTAGCATGGACTTCAGGGTCCTATTAAATCTCTCAACCAACCCATCTGTTTGTGGGTGGTAGACTGATGTTCTCAACTGCTTAACCTGCAACAATTTACACAGATCGGTCATAACCTTAGACATAAAGGGTGTGCCCTGATCTGTTAATATCTCCCTCAGTATCCCCACCCTACTACACATCAACATTAGCTCTTTTGCAATACCTTTTGAAGCCATGGTCCGCAGTGGAATGGCTTCTGGGTACCTGGTGGCATAATCCAAAATAACCAGTATATACTGATGCCCTCTGGCTGATTTCGGGAGAGGTCCCACCACATCCATAGCTATCCTAGCAAAGGGGGTCTCTATGATGGGCAAAGGGACCAGTGGGCTTCTGAAGGCTGGTTTAGGAGCATGTAGTTGACATTCAGGACATGAGCTACAATGTTCTGTCACGTCTGCATGTACGCCTGGCCAGTAAAACCTCCTCAGGAGTCTATCCTTGGTTTTGTCCATCCCCAGATGTCCCCCCAGGATATGCCCATGTGCCAGATTGAGAACTGTTCGTCTGAATGGGGTGGGAACTAGCAATTGCTCCACAATGTCCACCCCTATCTTATTTACACAGTACAATAGGTCATTTTTTACCATAAAATAAGGATAAGCTGTTGGCGGGTCTGCAGTAGTCATAGGGGTCCCATTTACTACCTTCACATTTTCTTTAGCATAGTGTAGAGTGAGATCTCGCACCTGTGCGCTGCCAAAATCAGTGGGGAGTCCCTCTAACACTGACACTTCTACATTGTCAGCTTCAGGGGTCTCTATGAATGGATTCTCACCCACCCTGCTAGTGCTGGGTTCCTCACCCTCCATAGGGTCATCTACGTCACTACATTCCACCCCTATGTTTTCAGTTTAATTTTCCCCAACCAAAACCTTCACTGTCGACTCAACTGGAACCAGGTCTACTTTTAGCTCTAGTTGTGGGATCGAGGCAACTTCTGGCTTACAGTTTTCAGTGTGCATTTCCAATTTACTATGTTTTCTATCTAGTTTTCCAAAATTAGGAAAATATCGTCCCAGTATCACATCATATGGCATGTTGGGTACCACACCGACTTCGTAATCTAGTTTCCCGGCCTCTGTCTGTATGTTTACAAGGGCTGTGGGATAGGGGCGTGTGTCACCATGTGTGCATGTGATACTGAGCTCCTGATGTCTATCCAGCTTGTTGGTCGCTACTAATTTTTCTGTGACCAGTGTAACCATACTGCCAGAGTCGAGTAGAGCAGCCACTTCTTTCTCATCGACTATCACTGTACACATGTGTTTTGGATTAGGTACTCCGCCTATGAAAACATCCGTCCCAACAGGGCAGGCATAAAATACCGGTTTCTCTTTCCCCATATCACACACATTACATTGCATTGGTTCCTCTCTACCTGGGCAGTGGGCCGCAATATGTCCTACTTTGTCACAATTGTAGCAGACAATTGGTTGTGATGGTGACCCCCTATAACCCTTAGTCTCGGCTTTAGGCCCCACCTTTGCCCCCCCCAGTCTTGCTCTTTTCTTCCAATCCAGCGCGTCATGTTTCCCAGAGTACTTTGGAACCATCTTACCCGGTCCGCTGGTTCGTCATGGCCTGGGGAACGAGTTTTTAACCTCCGGTACATGCTCTGCTGCTCCGGCTGTATAGAACCGCTCTACAATGGCCACCAAGGTGTCAGCGGACAGCACCTCATTCTGGCCAACCCAGCGTCGAACGTCCTTGGGCAAACAGCGTTGGTAGTTGTCAAGGACTATGGCCTCCACCACCTCGGCTGATGAATGGACCTCTGGCTGTAGCCATTTCCTGGCCAGATGGATCAGATCAAACATCTGCGTTCGGATTGGTTGTCCTGGTTGGTAGGCCCACTGCTGAAACCGATGTGCCCTCACTGCGGTGGTCACGCCCAATCGGGTCATTATCTCCGCTTTCAATTTATCATAGTCCTGGGCGTCCTTCAGCTCCAGATCAAAGTACGCTTTCTGTGCATCCCCTGCCAGATAAGGTGCCACAAGCCCTGCCCAGGAATCTTTTGGCCATCCCTCTCTCTGCTGTCCTCTCAAAGGTCATAAGGAAGGCCTCAACATCGTCCTGTTTTGTCATTTTCTGCAGAAAGTGATTGGTGCGGGGAGTGGAATGGGTTGCAGCCCCCTGTGGCCCAATCCTGGTTGCAAGTGCTTCAACACTCTCTTTCAGCTCTTTAGTCACCTTTTCCTGCTCTTCTCTAAACATTTTATTTGTATCATGCTGGACCTGCAGTGCTTCCTGATGCATCCGCATAGCATCCTGGTGAGCCACCTGCTGCACCCTGGTCGCTTCCTGTTGGGCTATTACAGCCTGTAGTTTTTTTTTTTTTGGATAAAAAAATTCACTCAGCCAGTCTGGGTTTCATGAGGTGCTGCCCGCATTCTACACCAAATGTGACAAAACGCCTTGGCTGTACACATGTGCGGGTCTTCTCTGTGATCTTCTTAGGAGTAAAAACCAGTCATGACCCAGGGAGGAGGTTGCAAATACAGGGCTGTGCCTGTATGTTTACTTCAAACAAAACAAATCTGAAAACAAAACCTAACTCACACTGGAGTTGTAACTAATCTTACATAATCATTCTATTTTAAACAAAGTCTGGAATAAATAAGTCTTGGCTTTCTCCTTATGAGCTACCTCTGTTTTCCAGATAACTCACCCTATTGTCTCTCACTTCTCTCTCTCTCAGGCCCGCCTTATATACCTGGTGAATAATTGAGGAAGTAACACCAAGTGACCACATTAGGTGCTAGAATGGCTGCCTGAGGGTTTCTGGGGAGTGTAGTTGCCTAGGGTCGGTATTCTACCCTAGAGTACACACCTTGCAGCAGACCTGGCCTGACATATCTGCCATGTATGACCCTGCCCCTTGGTTTGTCACAATAAATACATACATACATATACACGGAAAATAAATAATAGAATTATGAATCACAATAAGATGTAATGAAGTACAGAAAAAGAAAATGTAATAAAATGTGATCTTTAATACATACAAATAAAGAAAATAGGTATACCATTTCCAGATTCCTTTTTTGAAATACAATGACATGCATTACAAACGAGTATTTACATTATATTTACAGCCGGTGCTCGTGTGTCACTGTGTCCCTCAGGCTGTGGTTGGCGCTGACATATTGGGCAGAATGTGTCCCTTATTTTGGGCTAAAGCTTTCTGTGGAGGGGAACGTGGGTGAGTTTGTACCATTCTTGGGGGGCTCTGCCTTGTTGGGGCGGAGCTGTGATCCAGGTGAACAGCAGATCGGGCATAGGTGGGCATGTGGGCAGAGGAGTAGGAAGGCCGGTCAAGCAAATAAGCTTGCTAAGGTACGCAGCAGCAGCAAGCAGCCCCCCCATCCAGCCAGCCAGCCAGTCTGGCTGGCAGTGACTGAGTGGTTGACAGACGGCAAGCAACGGAATGTACGTGCTCTGTGATGTCATAGCAGTCAGCTGAGAGAGGCTCGTGATGTCATGGCTGAGCTGGCTGGCTGTCTGGCTGGCTGGCTCTGTGTGTGTGTGTGTGTGTGTGTGTGTGTGTGTGTGTGCGTGTGTCTGTCTGTCTGTCAATTCATTTCAATTCAATTCAAAGGTGCTTTATTGGCATGATCTATCACAATATTGCCAAAGCAGATACAAATGTTCTATCAATCAAGACAAAACATTGCAATACAAGATTCAGTGGAACAAATATAGTACACATTGAAATAAAATTAAGTAGGATATAAACCATATTTGTTGTTTGTATCAAAATTTGTGTCATGACATCAGAAAAATCACTGTTTTTATTTTGTTTTGCAAATGGAGTGCCACAGGCTGGTGTCTACACACTGTCTCGCAGGCTGTGGCAGGTGGATACATATTGCGCTGCTAAGAAGGCAGTGCGCTCCTCCTCTCCCAGCAGGACGGGGAGTTTGCAGCAATCGGGGATCATGCTGAACTCAGGGATATGCATTTTTAATATTTTAAAGTATGTCTCCCTGATTTTTGTGTATTTAGGGCAGGACAGCAGGAAATGCGCCTGTGTTTCGACCTCCCCTAGGTCACACTGGCTGCACAGCCGCTCTTCTCTGGCAACCCAGAATTTTCTGTAGCGGCCTTTTTCAATGGCGAGGCTGTGGTCACTGAGCCTGTATTTAGTTAGATTTTGTCTCTCTTTTATATTTTGGATTTTTAAGTATTCAGCCAATGTAATGTTTCTATTCAGGGCCCGGTAGCATTCCAATTTGTTTTGTAATTCTAATTCGTGTCTCTAATCTTTTGTGTATTTGCTTTTCAGGTACATGTCAATTTTCCCAATTGTTGTTGTTTTGCTCATTGTGTGTTCGGGCTCTGTGAGCCTCAGAGCCGTGGGGGCGTTTCTGTGTACGTGTAAGATGTTTTTATTAAATTCTAGGTGGAATATTTCCATGGGGCTTTTGTCCCAATTGCTGTTATTGAGGTTCATGAGGGGACCCCACACTTCGCTCCCATATAGCAGGATTGGTTGGATGATGGAGTTTAATATTTTAATCCAAATAGTTATTGGTATTGTTGTTTTCCCAAATTGTGTCTTTATGGCATAAAATGCCCGGCGTGCCTTGTCTTTTAATGCGTTTATAGCCAGGCTGAAGCTCCCTGACGCACTGATGGTCAGGCCAAGGTAGTTGTATCTGGTGCAGTGCTCTAATCCAGTGCTGCCCAGAGTGAAGCGGTACCTGTTTCCCTGAGATGGGGCTTTTTTCTGGAAAACCATAACTCTGGTCTTGTCCAGATTGACTGCCAGGGCCCATTTCTGACAGTACTGCTCTAGCAGCGCCAGGTTCTGCTGAAGCCCCTGCTCTGTGGGCGACAGCAGCACCAGGTCGTCTGCATAGAGCAGGAACTTGATCTCTGTGTCATGGAGAGTTAGGCTGCGGGCGTCAGACTGCTCCAACACTGTGGCCAACTCGATGATGTAGATGTTGAACAGTGTTGGACTCAGACTGCAGCCCTGTCTCACTCCCCGCCCCTGAGTGAAGAACTCTGTTCTTGAGTTGCCAATTTGAACTCCGCATTTGTTTTCAGAATACATTGATTTAATGATGTCATAAACTTTACCCCCTACACCACTCTGTAGAAGTTTATAAAATAATCCCTTGTGCCAGATTGAGTCAAATGCCTTTCTAAAGTCTACAAAACAGGCAAATATTTTTCCTTTATTGTTTTGGGTATATTTATTTATGAGGGTGTGTAGAGTGTAAATATGATCGGTTGTGCGGTGTTTTGGTAGGAAGCCAATCTGACTCTTATTCAGGACACTGTGCTTGGTAAGGAAGGCCAGTATCTGGGCGTTGATGATACTGCAGAACACCTTCCCCAGGTTACTGCTCACACAGCTGCCCCAGTAGTTATTGGGGTCTAATTTGTCTCCACTTTTAAAAATCGGGGTGATCAATCCTTGATTCCCGACCTCAGGGAAACACCCGGCTCTCAGCACCAGGTTAAAGAGTTTGAGCAGAGCCTCCTGCAGCTGCGGGCTGCTGTGCTTCAGCATCTCAGGGCTGATGCTGTCGGGGCCGCTGGCTTTCCTGGGTTTGAGGATTTTGAGTTGATGTTTTAGTTCCTGTATTGTAAATGGGTTATCTAAGGGATTTTGGTTATTCTTAATGATTTCTTCCAATTTATTTAGGTTTTTTAATATTTTAACCTGTTCTGGCTTTGGATTGTTTTCAACATTTTGGTAAAGTTTTTCAAAGTGTGTTTTCCAGATTTCTCCATTTTGAATTGGTATTTCATTTTTTGTTTTTGGGGTATTTATTCTGCCCATATAGTGGTCTTTTTTCTTACTGAGGAGTTGCTTGTAGTGCCGCAGGGCCTGGCAGTAGCTGAGGCGAGCCTCCTGGTTGTCGGGCTCTCTGTGTTTAGTGTTGGAGAGATGTCTCAGGTGTTTCCTAGAAGTTTCACACTCCTGGTCACACCACTGTTCTTTTTTTCTTTTAGACAATTTCATATTTTGGTTTTTAATTGTTTTAATGTTTGATTTTAAAGCCAGTCTCTCAAATATTTCATTCAGTGTTTTGGTGGCTGAGTTTATTCCGTTTTGGTTTATTTGATAGTGTGAGGATTGATATCTGTCTAACATGTTTTCAATCTCATCACTATTCAGGGCTCTTGTGTAGTTCTCTGTGCTGGGCTCTGACCATCTCTAACTGGGTGGCAGGGAGACCAGTTTTGTGGGAAGTTTGGCTCTGACTTGTGGCTGCGCTGATCTTTTTAGGTAAAGTGTTATTTGGCTGTGGTCTGATAGTGGAGATTGTTGTCTGACTATAAACGCATTGTTGGCTTGTGGGTCCAGGTCAGTTATGGCGTAGTCCACCACACTGCTGCCCAGAGCCGAGCAGTATGTGAATCTCCCCAGAGAGTACCCCCTGGTCCTGCCATTGATGATATATAGACCCAGGCTTTTACATAGGCGCACTACCTGCTTCCTGCTCTTGTTTACCACGCTGTCGTGGCTGTGTCAGTGTGGAGGTGTGTGTGTGGCACAGCGGGGAGTCTCCGAACAGGTGTGTGTTCCCCTCTGTATTGATGTAGTCCATCTCTCTGCCAGTCCTGGCATTGAGATCGCCACACAGCAGTACAGAGCCCAGGGTCTGGAAGTGGCAGATTTCGTTTTGAAGCTCATGAAAGCCTTCCTCATTATAGTAGGGGGAGTCTGCGGGTGGCATATAAATTGCACATAGGTATATATCTGTGTTATTTTGTAGGGTGTCTTTTCTGATTTTCATCCACAGGTGTGTGTCTCCTCTCTGTACTGGGCATAGGGCTGCTCGGAGCTCCTCCCTGTACCACACGATAATCCCCCACGAGGCCCTGCCACACCTGACTTTGGGTTTTTTATAGGAGGGCACAATCAGCTCCCTGTATCCATTGTATCCATCCAGTGTATAGACATATCTGCACAGCACCAAGTCTCTACAAGAATGAAAACATCTGAACTATTTACAGTGTTGATCAGTTCAGGGCCTGTGCTCTTCATTCCAAAAGTTGAGGAGCGTAAACCCTGCATATTCCAACTGCTTATTTTAAAGGACATGTTAATATATTTTATTATACTTGTCTCTTCTACATAAGAAAGTTTAATTTGTGGTCTACAACTGATATTATATTACTATTAATAATTATATATGGATATACATAATAATCACTCACAGATTTTATCTTTGCATCAAAATATCAGAATAATTAAATCACATTTTTTCTTACTCTCCATCTCCACAACCATATATATGTGTGTTGAGGCTCAGTTAACTCAGCAGTGTGGTACAGATGACACTGAGGAGTTGCCTTATCTGGGCCAGCTGGGCAGCATCGGGCCTCCAGGCTCTGGAAGCCGCTGCTGCGTGGCTGTGTGGCTGTGCTGGTCCCCGGCTGTCCGCTCTGCTGTGCTGGACGGGCCCTCTGGGGATGGGGGGGTGGGGAATGGGGCCGCGGGGTCTCAGGGGCTGGGGCTGGGGTGGAGCCGGTGGCTGGGGATGTGGCCGGGGGCTGGGGGGTTTGCTCCTGGTCTCGAGGTGGGGGTGTGTGGGGTTTCGGCCCAGGGTTGTGTCCTTGAGGACCTTTGAGATGATCCTCACACCCGTCTTGTTGAGGTGGACGTGGTCATACAGGTGATGTGGCTGGATGTCTCAGTGGTGTGCCAGGTGGACGTTGGGGAGGAGGGCACATCTTCGGGACACTTCTGCGTTGATGGCCTGGATGATGTGCAGGGGCACGTCTGTGCGGGGCAGCAGTGTGGAGATGGAAATTTTGGCAGTTGGGAATTCCTCTGTGGCTTTCGTTGCTACCTGTCTCAGGGCTGAGGCCACATCGCCCCTGCGGGCACTCAGGTCGTTAGTGCCGGTGTGGATGAGGATGTGTTTGACTTGGCAAAGCCTCCTCTTGGAGAGCAGCTCCAGGGCTCTCTGTGCTGTGGAGCACCAAAGCTTTTTCACTTTTCGCCCAGGGAAGAGGCGCCTCTCAACCAGGAACTTCCCATTGGATTCGCTCAGAATGACCACCTCTGCGTTGACCTGCCACTCCGGGTTTGCGTCGGGAGTGGTGGGGGCAGCGGGTGTGTTTTGGGGGAGTGGCGTTTCAGGGGGTTGTGTATTAGTGGCAGGTCTGGTGATAGTGGGTGTGTCAGGAGTGGTGGGGAGTGTGGGTGGATCAGTGGGTGCGTCAGGGGTTGGAGGTGTTGTGGGGTCAGTGCAGTGCAGTCTCTGTGCTCCAGTGATGTGTAGCTCCTCTCTTAGCTCCTCCAGCTGGCTCTGCAGGCTCCTTAGCTGGCTGTGCTGGGGTGTCCTGGTCAGCTCCTCCCTCGCTCTGCGCAGCTCCGTCCTCAGGGTTTGGCTCTGCTCCTCCAGGTCTCTCACTGCTGCTCTCAGCTCATGGATCTCAGCCTTGTGCTGCATCTTTAGTCTGTGCATCTCATCCCGGAGCTGATCGCACAAGGAGGTCTGGGCCAGGGTGCTCAAGGTCTGCTCCCTGAACTCCGCAAACTCCAGCTCCAGCACTGATAGGCATTCCTTTAGTGTTTTAATGTTGCTGGAGAGTTTTGGGGAGACAGGGGGGCAGTCTGTGGGAGATGGGGCACTGTCTGGCTCCGTGTGGCTGGGGGCAGACTGCAGGGTGGCCGGCTCTGGCTCTTGTTTCTCTACCTCAGTCTGCTGCTTTGAGGTGTGGAAGCCGAGAGCTAATTGGTCCAGGCTGCTCTCGCTGCCCTGCACCATGATGGTCCCGTTGTGGTATACATTAAAAGTGAGCATCACACTGTCTGTGTCTTTCTCTACCAGCACTGAGATCTGCCTGCCTCTGCTAATGCCACTCTTGTTGTTATTGGGGTATGTCTGGCACAGGGTTTTGTGAAAGGCGCTGTAGAACAGTAGATTGTTCTTGACCCTGTTTTCTCCTTTACCGGTGTAGTCTAGGATGAGGGTCTCAGGAGATGCTCTCATCACAGCTTGTTTGTAGTCCTTCTTAGCCTGTGCAGAGCGAATGTCTTCAGGGTATCGGATTTCAAAGGGCAGCTCTGCAGTCAGACTGCTGTTCGATAGATTTGTATCAGTCTCAGTGGCAGTTGGGCTCTCTCCTACTGTCACTCTATTCAAATCGGAGCTCTGCATTTACATTGGCTGAGTCAACTACTGAGAATGCTTATTTATTTTATTAATACATATTTTTTTGTTTAATTATTTGTCTCTTACCTCCAATTCTTGTCTTCAGCTTTTCTTTTCTGACTTTTCTTCCTGAACTGTCTCTCTGCTTTCTTCTTTTTGTGTTTCTCTTAAAATTATTATTTTTTGAATACTTTTTCTTCTGAATTTCTATTCCATGTCTTCTGTGTATGTTTATAGTGCTATATATTCATTTGTAAATCACAAATTAAATCCGCTTATGTATAAAAACAAATGTTTTTTAGGAGCTCATATTCCTCCCTCTCTCTCTCTCTCTCTCTCTCTCTCTCTCTCTCTCTCTCAATTCATTTCATTTGTATTGTCAAAGCAATTGGACATACATACACATACATACATATACACTCACCTAAAGGATTATTAGGAACACCTGTTCAATTTCACATTAATGCAATGATCTAATCAACCAATCACATGGCAGTTGCTTCAATGCATTTAGGGGTGTGGTCCTGGTCAAGACAATCTCCTGAACTCCAAACTGAATGTCTGAATGGGAATGAAAGGTGATTTAAGCAATTTTGAGCGTGGCATGGTTGTTGGTGCCAGACGGGCCGGTCTGAGTATTTCACAATCTGCTCAGTTACTGGGATTTTCACGCACAACCATTTCTAGGGTTTACAAAGAATGGTGTGAAAAGGGAAAAACATCCAGTATGCGGCAGTCCTGTGGGCGAAAATGCCTTGTTGATGCTAGAGCTCAGAGGAGAATGGGCCGACTCGATTCAAGCTGATAGAAGAGCAACTTTGACTGAAATAACCACTCGCTACAACCGAGGTATGCAGCAAAGCATTTGTGATGCCACAACACGTACAACCTTGAGGCGGATGGGCTACAACAGCAGAAGACCCCACTGGGTACCACTCATCTCCACTACAAATAGGAAAAAGAGGTGAGACATTCAGATGGTAGAGTCAGAATTTGGCGTAAACAGAATGAGAACATGGATCCATCATGTCTTGTTACCACTGTGCAGGCTGGTGGTGGTGGTGTAATGGTGTGGGGGATGTCTTCTTGGCACACTTTAGGCCCCTTAGTGCCAATTGGGCATCGTTTAAATGCTACGGCCTACCTGAGCATTGTTTCTGACCATGTCCATCCCTTTTTGACCACCATGTACCCATCCTCTGATGGCTACTTCCAGCAGGATAATGCACCATGTCACAAAGGTCGAATCATTTCAAATTGGTTTCTCGAACATGACAATGAGTTCACTGTACTAAACTGGCCCCCACAGTCACCAGATCTCAACCCAATAGAGCATCTTTGGGATGTGGTGGAACGGGAGCTTCGTGCCCTGGATGTGCATCCCACAAATCTCCATCAACTGCAAGATGCTATCCTATCAATATGGGCCAACATTTCTAAAGAATGCTTTCAGCACCTTGTTGAATCAATGCCACGTAGAATTAAAGCAGTTCTGAAGGCGAAAGGGGGTCAAACACAGTATTAGTATGGTGTTCCTAATAATCCTTTAGGTGAGTTCATCGTAGCTCTTAATACTCTCTTTCTGTCTGGAGGAGATATAATTGAAGTATTGTACACGTACCCGGCTACTTTCAACACCCTTTGCTGCACTGATATTTTTCCCTCCATTTTTTTTTTTTTTTTTTTTTTTTTTGCTGGAAGTTCCGTCAATACCCGCCAGCCTTTAAGAGACATCATGCAGCCAGGCCTCTTGGCTTGCGGCCACACCGTCCTGAACGCGCCCGATCTCGTAAGATCTCGGGAGCTAACGGGGCAGGGCCTGGTCAGTACTTGGATGGGTGACCTCCTGGAAATACCAGGTGCTGCAAGCTTTTTACGTCTCCTGGGTAACTTCATCATAGCTCTTAATACTCTCTTTCAGTCTGTAGGAGATATTATTGAAGAATTGTACACGTACCCGGCTACTTTCAAAACCCTTTGCTGCACTGATATTTTTCCCTCCATTTTTCTTTTTTCTTTTTTTTTTTGCTGGAAGTTCCATCAATACCCGCCAGCCTTAAAGAGACATCATGCAGCCGGGCCTCTCGGCTTTCGGCCACACCGTCCTGAACGCGCATGATATCGTCAGATCTCGGAAGCTAAACGGGGCAGGACCTGGTCAGTACTTGAATGTGAGACCTCCTGGAAATACCAGGTGCTGCAAGCTTTTACGTCTCCTGGGTAACTTTATCGTAGCTCTTAATACTCTCTTTCAGTCTGCAGGAGATATAATTGAAGAATTGTACACGTACCCGGCTACTTTCAACACCCTTTCCTGCACTGATATTTTTCCCTCCATTTTTCTATTTTTTTTTTTTTTTTTTTTTGCTGGAAGTTCCGTCAATACCCGCCAACCTTTAAGAGACATCATGCAGCCAGGCCTTTCGGCTTGTGGCCACACCGTCCTGAATGCGCCCGATCTCGTCAGATCTCGGAAGCTAAACGGGGCAGGGCCTGGTCAGTACTTGGATGGGAGACCTCCTAGAAATACCAGGTGCTGCAAGCTTTTTACGTCTCCTGGGTAACTTCATCGTAGCTCTTAATACTCTCTTTCTGTCTCCATAAGATAGAATTGAAGAATTAAACACGTACCCGGCTACTTTCATCACCCTTTCCTGCACTGATATTTTTCCCTCCATTTTTCTATTTTTTTTTTTTGCTGGAAATTCCGTCAATACCCGCCAGCCTTTAAGAGACATCATGCAGCCAGGCATCTCGGCTTGCGGCCACACCATCCTGAACGCGCCCGATCTCGTCAGATCTCGGAAGCTAAACGGGGCAGGACCTGATCAGTACATGAATGTGAGACCTCCTGGAAATACCTGGTGCTGCAAGCTTTTACGTCTCCTGGGTAACTTTATCGTAGCTCTTAATACTCTCTATCTGTCTGGAGGAGATATAATTGAAGTATTGTACACGTACCCAGCTACTGTCAACACCCTTTGCTGCACTGATATTTTTCCATCCATTTTTCTTTTTTTTTTTTTTTTTTTTTTTTGCTGGAAGTTCCGTCAATACCCGCCAACCTTTAAGAGACATCATGCAGCCAGGCCTCTCGGCTTGCGGCCACACCGTCCTGAATGCGCCTGATCTCGTCAGATCTCGGAAGCTAAACGGGGCAGAGCCTGGTCAGTACTTGGATGGGAGACCTCCTAGAAATACCAGGTGCTGCAAGCCTTTTACGTCTCCTGGGTAACTTCATCGTAGCTCTTTATACTCTCTTTCTGTCTCCAGGAGATATAATTGAAGAATTGTACACGTACCCGGCTACTTTCAACACCCTTTCCTGCACTGATATTTTTCCCTCCATTTTTCTATTTATTAATTTTTTATTTTTTGCTGGAAGTTCCGTCAATACCCGCCAGCCTTTAAGAGACATCATGCAGCCCGGCCTCTTGGCTTCCGGCCACACCGTCCTGAACACGCCCGATCTCGTCAGATCTCGGAAGCTAAACGGGGCAGGGCCTCGTCAGTACTTGGATGGGAGACCTCCTGGAAATACCAGGTGCTGCAAGCTTTTTACGTCTCCTGGGTAACTTCATCATAGCTCTTAATACTCTCTTTCAGTCTGTAGGAGATATTATTGAAGAATTGTACACGTACCCGGCTACTTTCAAAACCCTTTGCTGCACTGATATTTTTCCCTCCATTTTTCTTTTTTCTTTTTTTTTTTGCTGGCAGTTCCGTCAATACCCGCAAGCCTTTAAGAGACATCATGCAGCCAGGCAGCTCGGCTTGCGGCCACACCGTCCTGAACGCGCCCGATCTCGTCAGATCTCGGAATTTAAACGGGGCAGGGCCTGGTCAGTACTTTTATGGGTGACCTTCTGGAAATACGAGGTGCTGCAAACTTTTTACGTCTCCTGGGTAACATCATCGTAGCTCTTAATTCTCTCTTTCTGTCTGGAGGTGATATAATTGAAGAATTGTACACGTACCCGGCTACTTTCAACAGCCTTTGCTGCACTGATATTTTTCCCTGCATTTTTCTTTTTTTTTTTTTTTTTTTTTTGCTGGAAGTTCCGTCAATACCCGCCAGCCTTTAAGAGACATCATGCAGCCAGGCGTCTCGGCTTGCGGCCACACCATCCTGAACGCGCCCGATCTCGTCAGATCTCGGAAGCTAAACGGGGCAGGACCTGGTCAGTACTTGAATGTGAGACCTCCTGGAAATACCTGGTGCTGCAAGCTTTTACGTCTCCTGGGTAACTTCATCGTAGCTCTTAATACTCTCTTTCTGTCTGGAGGAGATATAATTGAAGTATTGTACACGTACCCGGCTACTTTCAACACCCATTGCTGCACTGATATTTTTCCCTCCATTTTTCTATTTTTTTTTATTTTTTTTCATTGATGTTCCGTCAATACCCGCCAGCCTTTTAGAGACATCATGCAGCCAGGCGTCTCGGCTTGTGGCCACACCGTCCTGAATGCGACCGATCTCGTCAGATCTCGGAAGCTAAACTGGGCAGGGCCTGGTCATTACTTGAATGTGAGACCTTCTGGAAATTCCAGGCGCTGCAAGCTTTTTTCGTCACCTGGGGAACTTCGTCGTAGCTTTTAATACTCTCTTTCTGTCTGGAGGAAATTTAATTGAAGAATTGTACACGTACCTGGCTACTTTCAACACCCTTTGCGGCACTGATTTTTTTCCCTCCGTTTTTCTTTTTTTCTTTTTTTTTTTTTATTTGCTGGAAGTTCCGTCAATACCCGCCAGCCTTTAAGAGACATCATGCAGCCAGGCCTCTTGGCTTGCGGCCACACCGTCCTAAACGCCTCCAATCTCGTCAGATCTCGGAAGCTAAACGGGGCAGGGCCTGGTCAGTACTTGGATTGTTGACCTCCTGGAAATACCAGGTGCTGCAAGCTTTTTACGTCTCCTGGGTAACTTCATTGTAGCTCTTAATACTCTCTTTCTGTCTGGAGGAGATATAATTGAAGTATTGTACACGTACCTGGCAACTTTCAACACCCTTTGCTGCACTAATATTTTTGCCTCCATTTTTCTTTTTCTTTTTTTTTTTTCTGCTGGAAGTTCCGTCAATACCCGCCAACCTTTAAGAGACATCATGCAGCCAGGCGTCTCGGCTTGTGGCCACACCGTCCTGAATGCGACCGATCTCGTCAGATCTCGGAAGCTAAACGGGGCAGTGCCTGGTCTGTACTTGGATGGGTGAACTCCAGGAAATACCAGGTGCTGCAAGCTTTTTACTTCTCCTGGGTAACTTTATCGTAGCTCTTAATACTCTCTTTCTGTCTGGAGGAGATATAATTGAAGTATTGTACACGTACCCGGCAACTTTCAACACCCTTTGCTGCACTGATATTTTTCCCTCCATTTTTCTTTTTTCTTTTTTTTTTTTGCTGGAAGTTCCGTCAATACCCTCCAGCCTTTAAGAGACATCATGCAGCCAGGCTGCTTGGCTTGCGGCCACACCGTCCTGAACGCGGTCGATCTCATCAGATCTCGGAAGCTAAACGGTGCAGGGCCTCGTCAGTACTTGGATGGGTGACCTCCTGGAAATACCAGGTGCTGCAAGCTTTTTCGTCTCCTGGGTAACTTCATCGTAGCTCTTAATACTCTCTTTCTGTCTGGAGGAGATATAATTGAAGTATTGTACACGTACCCGGCTACTTTCAACACCCTTTGCTGCACTGATATTTTTCCCTCCATTTTTCTTTTTTCATTTTTTTTTGCTGGAAGTTCTGTCAATACCCTCCAGCCATTTAGAGACATCATGCAGCCAGGCCTCTTGGCTTGCGGCCACACAGTCCTGAACGCGCCCGATCTCGTCAGACCTTGGAAACTAAACGGGCCAGGGCCTGGTTAGTACTTGGATGGGTGACCTTCTGGAAATACCAGGTGATGCAAGCTTTTTACGTATCCTGTGTAACTTCATCGTAGCTCTTAATACTCTCTTTCAGTCTGGAGGAGATATAATTGAAGAATTGTACACGTACCCGGCTACTTTTAACACCCTTTGCTGCACTGATATTTTTCCCTCCGTTTTTCTTTTTTTTTTTTTTTTGCTGGAAGTTCCATCAATACCCTCCAGCCTTTAAGAGACATCATACAGCCAGGCCTCTTGGCTTGCAACCACACCGTCCTGAACGCGCCCCATCTCGTCAGATCTCGGAAGCTAAACGGGGCAGGGCCTGGTCATTACTTGAATGTGGGACCTCCTGGAAATACCTGGTTCTGCAAGCTTTTTACGTCTCCTGGGTAACTTTATCGTAGCTCTTAATACTCTCTTTCTGTCTGGAGGAGATATAATTGAAGTATTGTACACGTACCTGGCTACTTTCAACATCCTTTGCTGCACTGATATTTTTCCCTCCGTTTTTTTTTTTTTTTTTTTGCTGGAAGTTCCGTCAATACCCGCCAACCATTAAGAGACATCATGCAGCCAGGCCTCTCGGCTTGTGTCCACACCGTCCTGAACGTGCTCGATCTCGTCAGATCGCGTAAGCTGAACGGGGCAGGTCCTGGTCAGTACTTGGATGGGTGACCTCCTGGAAATACCAGGTGCTGCAAGCTTTATACGTCTCTTGGGTAACTTCATCGTAGCTCGTAATACTCTCTTTCAGTCTGGAGGAGATATAATTGAAGAATTGTACACGTACCCGGCTACTTTCAACACCCTTTGCTGCACTGATATTTTTCCCTCCATTTTTCTTTTTTCTTTTTTTTTTTGCCGGAAGTTCCGTCAATACCCTCCAGCCTTTAAGAGACATCATGCAGCCAGCTCTCTAGGCTTGCGGTCACACTGACCTGAACGTGCCCGATCTTGTCAGATCTCGGAAGCTAAACGGGGCAGGGCCTGGTCAATACTTGGATGGGAGACCTCCTGGAAATACCTGGTGCTGCAAGCTTTTTAGTCTCCTGAGTAACTTCATTGTAGCTCTTAATACTCTCTTTCTGTCTGGAGGTGTTATAATTGAGGATTTGTACACGTACCCGGCTACTTTCAACACCATTTGCTGCACTGGTATTTTTCCCTCCATTTTTCTTTTTTTTGCTGGAAGTTCCATCAATACCCGCCAGCCTTTAAGAGACATCATGCAGCCAGGCTTTTTGGCTTGCGGCCACACCGTCCTGAACGCGCCCGATCTTGTCAGATCTAGGAAGCAAAACGTGGCAGGACCTGGTCAGTATTTGGATTGGTGACCTCCTGGAAAAACTAGGTACTGCAAGCTTTTTACGTCTCCTGGGTAACTTCATCGTAGCTCTTAATACTCTCTTTCTGTCAGGAGAAGATACAATTGAAGAAATGTACACGTACCCGGCAACTTTCAACACCCTTTGCTGCACTGATATTTTTCCCTCCATTTTTCTTTTTTCTTTTTTTTATTGCTGGAAGGTCCGTCAAAACCCGCCCGCCTTTAAGAGACTTAATGCTGCCAGGCCTCTCGGCTTGCGGCCACGCCGTCCTGAACGCGACCGATCTCATCAGATCTCGGAAGCTAAACAGGGCAGGGCCTGGTCAGTACTTGGATGGGTGACCTCCTGGAAATACCAGGTGCTGCAAGCTTTATACGTCTCCTGGGTAACATCATCGTAGATCTTAATACTCTCTTTCTGTCTGGAGGAGATATAATTGAAGAAATGTACACGTACCCGGCTACTTTCAACACCCTTTGGTGAACTGATATTTTTCCCTCCATTTTTCTTTTTTTATTTGCTGGAAGTTCCGTCAACACCCGTCAGCCTTTAAGAGACATCATGCAGCCAGGCCTCTCGGCTTGCGGCTACACCGTCCTGGACGCACCCCGTCTCGTCAGATCTCGGAAGCTAAACGGGGCATGGCCTGGTCAGTACTTGGATGGGAGATCTCCTAGAAATACCAGGTGCTGCAAGCTTTTTACGTCTCCTGGGTAACTTCATCGTAGCTCTTAATACTCTCTTTCTGTCTGGAGGAGATATAATTGAAGAATTGTACACGTTCCCGGCTACTTTCAACACCCTTTCCTGCACTGTTATTTTTCCCTCCATTTTTTTATTTTTTTATTTTTTATTTTTTGCTGGAAATTCCGTCAATACCCGCCAGCCTTTAAGAGACATCATGCAGCCAGGCATCTCGGCTTGCGGCTACACCGTCCTGAACGTGCCCGATCTCGTCAGACCTTGGAAACTAAACGGGCCAGGGCCTGGTTAGTACTTGGATGGGTGACCTCCAGGAAATACCAGGTGATGCAAGCTTTTTACGTCTCCTGGGTAACTTCATCGTAGCTCTTAATACTCTTTATC